>NW_026890791.1:0-34549 GCF_015708825.2 Lethenteron reissneri | reverse complement strand
GGTGTGTAATGCACAGTGATGGGCTGCTGCTGCTGCACCTGTTGACGTTGATGTCGGGGCAGGCAGAGTCCTCGCTCCGGTCCCGGTGGCGTTGCTCCGGGGAACGTGCAGAAGAAGGCGTTGGCCAGGAGGCAGGCGGCCTGCTCCTGAGACATCGTCAGGATCAAGCCGGTGTCCCGGCGGAGCAGCGGCAGGGGCTGGGGACACGTGCGGTGCACAGGGTGCAGCGACGTTACACGCGGCAACGGGTGGCACGGGGTTGCAGAGATGCAACGGCGCAATGGTAACACCGATGCAGAGCACTGAGCCTGCACCACTGGGATGCTGGGGTCTGGATCAAGGAGTTCTGAAATGCACGGAAACCAGATGATTGTTGTACACGTGAGGTTATTGGTGCAGCCCTGCAATTACTTGCTCATGCAACTGCTGGTGAAAGAACCCCCACTAGAGGGAGGTCTAGAGTGCTGATCCGGTGGGTATGTTTTGGCCAACTTTTCCACACTGACCATTCGTCTTGAAAGAGGTGGGAGTCCTCGCCATTTAGCCCACTGCACGCGACCCACCGATGGAATGTGGGTGGACAAAAACAGGGAATTGTAAGAATCCTGGTCAATCTTCTTGGTTCTTTCGGTAAAGTCACGTAAAAGGGAAGTAATAAATTAATAAAAATAAAACATAATAAAATAAAATAATTCTCACGACGTTTCGGCTACAACGCAAGCAGCCGTCTTCAGGTGAAGAATGAGTCACTGCCAAGCTAGGAGCTTATATATAAGCTGGGTTGGAGGTGGAAGAGCGCCTTAACAAAAAGAATGTGCATATCAAGAGGAATTTAGCATATTCATGGGAAATGCGTAGGAGGTGGGCGGGGGGGTTTCAAAGTCATATTATGCCCCTGCATTATGCAGGATCAGCAGCACCAAAGGGGGGTGCAGGGAGTAGCAGTAACAAAGGAAAGGAATGTTAATAGTATTTATCTGCAGTTACTAAACAACCACGTAGAAAACTAAAGTATAAACTACATAAAAAACTAAAGTATAAACTGCATAGCACCGTCAGTATACAAGTAATGCATTACAATTCTACGTCGTAAAAATTATATAATATGCTTCCATCTAAACTTTATTCTCTTACATCACACGAGCATACACCGTACTATATACTGCCATAGATAAACCCAACATTAAATTATATACTGTATTGCTATAAACCACATTATACATTTTAATATAACACTATGCATTATTCTACCCACCCTAATGTGTATCACACTGCTATATGTTTACTATACAATTACGATACTATATATTACTTTGTACATTGACACGACGGTCAATGGTACAGTGTATAATAACAAATAGTATAACATTTATATGCTTAATACAATGTACAAAGTAGAATAATACATAGTGTTATATTAAAATATATAATGTGGTTTATAGCAATACAGTATATAATTTAATGTTGGGTTTATCTATGGACAGTATATAGTACGGTGTATGCTCGTGTGATGTAAGAGAATAAAGTTTTATGAATCATATTTAATATAATTGTTACGAGTAGAATTGTAATGTATTACTTGCTGTTAGTAATCAGCTTATTGTAAGAGTATAGTAAGTATATGCTGGTTGCTATGCAGTTTATCTTTAGTTTTAGTAGTTTATACTTTAGTTTTCACGTGGTTGTTTAGTACTTGCAGCTAATACATTAACATTTCCTTCCTTTGTTAATGCTACTCCCTGCACCCTCCCTTGGTGCTGCTGATCTGCATAATGCATGGGCATAATATGACTTTGAAACCCCCCCGCCACCTCTTACGCATTTCCCATGAATAGGCTAAATTCCTCTTGATATGCACATTCTTTTTGTTAAGGCGCTCTTCCACCTCCAACCCAGCTTATATATAAGCTCCTATCTTGGCAGTGTCTCATTCTTCACCTGAAGACGGCTGCTTGCGTTGTAGCCGAAACGTCGTGAGAATTATTTTATTATGTTTTATTTTTATTATTTTATTACTTCCCTTCTACGCGACTTTACCGAAAGAACCAAGAAGATGAATCCCTGCAGTCACGAAAGCTTTAAATCGAAATCCTGGTCAATGTTTTCAAGGCCAGGCTGGGAGATCGAACCGCGATATTTTAAGTCAATCGTGACAACCATTCCACAGTCATGGCAGCGGCCCTTTTGCAGAAATCAAATAAAATATTGGAGAGGGCTTCACACAAGAAACAAGAAGATTTAGTGGTTTGGACGTGGCTCTCCAATGAGTACAGAAGGGTACCACAAGTAGCGGTGCATACTCGGGCGCAAGGAAATAAAAGCAGAGACAAAGAATGAGATAGATCGATGCAATAAAGAATTGGCAGTGGTGCACCAAGCACGACCCCTTACTGAGCGCTGCAGCAGCAGCCCCCCCCCCCATCCCCGGACCTCTCCCCCCACCCTCCACTTCTCACCCTGACGCCACACAACCCGTGGGTAGGCGATGCCCTCTGGTGGACAAGGCGCGGTACAGGCGGCAGCACGAGACGCCAGCAGCGTTGCGCTGTCAGGGTGACTCCCCCAACACCTCCGTACACTTACACACCACTACACACACCTCTATACACTTACACACACCTCCACACACACCTCTATACACTTACACACACACACCTCTATACACTTACACACACACCTCCATACACTTACACACACCTCCACACACACCTCTATACACTTACACACACACCTCTATACACTTACACACACACACCTCTATACACTTACACACACTCCTCCATACACTCACACACACATACACACACCTCTATACACTTACACACACCTACACACACCTCTATACACTTACACACACACCTCTATACACTTACACACACACACCTCTATACACTTACACACACACCTCTATACACTTACACACACACCTCTATACACTTACACACACACCTCCATACACTCACACACACATACACACACCTCTATACACTTACACACACCTACACACACCTCTATACACTCACACACACCGACACACACCTCTATACACTTACACAACAACAACAACAACCGCCATTCGCCACTAAGTGGCGGTGACGTCACCACGACGCTTGTGCCAGGCCAAGTGCACCTTGAGGCCACGTGAAGTATCGAACGCCCGCTGGCAGGAGGTCACGGGGCAGACCCAGCAGGTGCCACGGGTCGACTGACCGAGATGACCGAAATGACTGGCTGATGCACCACCTGTGCCCCCTACTGTACCAACTGCCCAGTAGCGTCCTTCACGAGCCTCCTCCACTGAGGCCGATCTTGACACCGCTGGTACCAGTCATCGGCAAGTCCACTCAGCTCCACGTCCTCCTGTACCACATCACTCCATCTCTTCTCTAGCCCGTGCCGCGCCCGTTTAGCCCCCTCGATCCGGCCGAACAAAAGCTGTTTAGGCATGCGGTGGCTGGGCATGCGGGCTACATGACCCAGTCAACGCAGCCTTGCCTGCCGGAGGAGCTCACCGATGGGATTTTGCCCAGATCTTTCAAGGATTTGTGAGCTCCTCACACAATCCAGCCTGGTTAAACCCAGGATGGATCGTTAGCAGGCCAGCCTAAATAATGTTTCCAACCGGCGAAGATGCTCCATTAGGGGGGTCAACGTTTCGCAAGCGTAGAGAAGGGAGGGAATGACCGTGGCCGAGAAGACCTGAAGCTTCGTGCGGAGCGACAGACCAGGTAGCTTCCACACAGCGTTACGCAACCGATGAAAAGATATTGCCGCTCGACTGATTCGGAGTGAGACCTCTGCTGTTAAACTGGAGCCGGTCATAAGCACACTGCCCAGGTATGGGAAACTCTCCACTCTCTCCACAACTGCCCCATCACCGATTGGGAGTTGTGGGGGTGGAGTGTCCGATGGTACAAAATACCCAGGCAGGTGCTTAGTTTTGGTGGGGCTGATGGTAAGGCCCCACCTCTTAGTGGCACGCTCCAGTCTCAGCTGCAGCGTCTCCAACTCCTCTTCTGAATGAGCAGCTATTACCAAATCATCGGCATACATAACGTGGTTGACCAATAGGGAGCCATCCCTTGATCGCACCCGGGCGTCGATCAGCCTTCCATTATATCTGTACCAAATGGAAATTCCCCCGGTACAGCTATTGAAGGCTTCACGAACTACGCAGTCGAAATAGAGGAGTGAGATGCCCCTGTAGTTGTTACAGTCTGTGCGGTCCCCCTTCTTAAAGAGGGGGACCACCAGGACATCCTTCCAATCCTGCGGAACCCGTCCAGTGGTCCAGACTGTTGTTATGATGTCATATAGGGCAGTCTGTGCACAAACGCCACCCTCCCTGAGCATTTCGCTTGGGAGATCATCTCTGCCCGGTGCCTTTTCTAGTCTCAGACTCCGGACACACCTACACACACACACCTCTATACACTCACACACACCTACACACACCTCTATACACTCACACACCCCTACACACACCACTAGACACTTACACACACCTACACACACACCTGTATACACTTACACACACCTACACATACACCTCTATACATTTACACACACCTACACACACCCCTCTAGACACTTACACACAC
Source organism: Lethenteron reissneri (assembly GCF_015708825.2). Lineage (NCBI taxonomy): Eukaryota > Metazoa > Chordata > Hyperoartia > Petromyzontiformes > Petromyzontidae > Lethenteron > Lethenteron reissneri. The sequence continues at coordinate 29,948 of NW_026890791.1, read as the reverse complement.
CTACACACACACCTCTATACACTCACACACACCTACACACACACCTCTATACACTCACACACACCTATGTAATAAGAGCCTATGTCCGGCTCACGTGGTGATCGGCTCTGCCGGTCCTGCTTTACAGCCAATGGGGGGAGAGCCTGGGAGCATGGCCCTGGCGTGATCGAGGGGTGCCAGCTAGGGTGATTGGTTCTGCTGGTTTTGGCCTCAGCCAATGAGAAGACAAGTCAGGGGCATGGTCCCGGGAGTTGATGGGGAATCTAGAAGATTCGGCGCAGGCTACCAAGGATTGGCTGGAGCGTACCACGTCACCCAGGCATTAAATAAGGGGAGAGATGAACGACACGTGGTCAGACGAAGAACGAAGGAAGAGAGGGGCTAAGCGCGAGCGGGGCTCCGAGTGCCACGTGGCGGTGCGTCTCTTGTGGTCTGTCTGCCCACTCCCCGTTGCCTGCCAGCAGCGGGGAGTACTTGTGAACTGGAATAAATAAAAGGACCGATTCCACAAGTCGTCTCCAAGAGTATTATTACACCTACACACACACCAATATACACTTGCACACACCTACAAACACCTCTATACACTTATATACCTACACATACACCTCTATACACTTACATACCTACACATACACCTCGATACACACACCTACACACACCTCTATACACTCACACACCTACACACACACACCTCTATACACTCACACACACCTACACACACCTCTATACACTTACATACCTACACATACACCTCGATACACACACACCTACACACACCTCTATACACTCACACACACCTACACACACCTCTATACACTTACATACCTACACATACACCTCGATACACACACACCTACACACACCTCTATACACTCACACACACCTATATACACTCACACACACCTACACACACCTCTATACACTCACACACACACCTCTAGACACTTACACACACCTACATACACACCTCTTTACACTTACACACACCTACATACACACCTCTTTACACTTACACACACCTACACACACACCTCTATACACTTACACACACCTACACACACACCTCTATACACTCACACACCTACACACACCTCTATACACTCACACCTACAAACACACCTCTATACACTCACACACCTACACACACACCTCTATACACTTACAGACACATACACACACACCTACACACACACCTCTATACACTCACACACACCTACACACCCCTACACACACCTCTATACACTTACACACACATCTCTATACACTGACTCACACCTACACACCCCTCTATACACTCACACACACCTACACACACCTCTATATACTCACACATACACACACACCTCTATAGACTTACACACACCTACACACACCTCAATACACTTACACACACCCTTCAACATACTAATGTAGTGGGTACAATGGAGAGAGGCAAGACCACTCAGCTCCACATGCTCCCGTACCGCATCAGTTAATCTCTACTCCAGCCCATGTCGTGCCCAAATCTTGACTTAACGCTTTCGTGACTGCTTCTTTCTTTGAACCTATCTACGTGACTTTACCGAAAGACCCAAAGAACATGTCGTGCCCGTTTAGGCCCGTCTATCCGGCCAAACAGAAGCTGCTTGGCCATGCGGTGGCTGGGCATGTGGGCTACATGACCCAGCCAACGCAGCCTTGCCTGCAGGGACTTTGTCCAGATCTTTCAAGGAATTGTGAGCTCCTCACACGATCCAGCCTGGTTAACCCCAGGATGGATCGTAGGCAGGACAGCCTAGATGTTTCTAACCGGCGCAGATATTCCATTAGGGGGGTCCACGTTTCACAAGATCGTAAGCAATGTCCCATGGCCCGACTTTCCCGCCTGTCGAGGTTCTTTCAGGCCACAGGGTTATTGGCCAATGTGTTGCGTTTGTCGTCTTGAATTGCGTTCGTGCGTCGCTGCCAACGCAGCTTCACCCAATAATCTGCAGCCCCAGAGACTCGGCCACGAGAGGGCGCCGCGTCACCGCCGTGCACCGCAGTGGCAGCAGCAGCAGCAGCAGCGCCAGGCTCCTGCCACTGCGCTACACGGTCCTGTGCCGAAGCAGGCCCATATATCTACTCTCATCACCCAGGAATGTCTGTCCTTAACGCTCGTGACGTCACTCCACATCGACCAACCCCCTAATTAATATTCATGAGCAGGTGACGTCCTCCACATGGACACCCCCCCCCCCCATTAATAATAATTAGTGGGTGACGTCACTCCACATGGGGAGCCGAGGCGCCTCCTCCCCCCTCCTCGGCGTCAACTCACAACCCTCACGACAAAGGCAGAACAACCCTGACGTCACGCGATCTCCATAACGCAGTTGAGACATCAAAGTAAAAAGGACGCCATGATGAACAAGGGATGATAACCTGTAAATGAAATAGGTCCGTGTCACCGCGGCCTTACAGATTGCACACGAATGGATGCAATGGATATCACGTCGCGGTCTGCTTTGTCGCTTGCAAGTTTCACATTTACTGCAATACACCCGTCCTTGGACGGGCAAAAGGCTCGTCTAACAGAGTGGTTCCCTGTCAGTAACATCTGGCAGTTCACCAGTGTTGGTTCAAGCGAGCCTGACTGCTGATGAGACACTGAGAGATGAAGCCTGTTTCAGGGTGCTGTTTGTGCTGAGTTAATGTTGATGATGAGATGCACTCTGAGAAGGTTGTGCGGCTGAGAAGCACCAATCGCTTTATGTGCGTGGAGAAGTGGCGATGTGGAGGCTGTACAGCCTGGTTGTCTTGTTCCTTGCGTTGCAGCAGCAGCAGCAGCTGTAGTTGTGCGTTCGTCCACTAGAGGGCATCACGTGCCTTGTGGAGAACCTGCAGTGCCCCTACATCCTATAGCCCTGACCCTATAGCCCTGTCCCTAACCTAATAGTGTTGTTGTCCTTCCCCGGCACTTCGGATTAGCACGATTGGCTATGTACGGTGCGAAAGAAGTTCAGCATACATCATGTTCATCTCAGGCCGCCTTCAATAGCTGCCCCCAGACATGAGTTATCATTTGTGGTCAAGTGGCTTCTGAAATATAAGCTAATACCTCATTGGATTTTACCTAATAAGATAACAAAAATTGCTTAGTAACCTTTTTACTGATTTGTTTACTTTTCCTATACCTTGCACTCCGATCGTATTTTTTGGATTGTTTGTTGCTGTAACGTTCAAACCCGCCCCTACTGGACATCTCTGAAAAAAGCTTTATAGCTCATCGGATTCCTCCAGTATGATTACATATTCAGATTTTGATTCTCATTTACATATCTAGGGCAGCTCGTGTTGGTAGTGAGCCCCGATGAAGGCCAGCAAGGCGCTCGAAGGGGACGGAGTGGTCACAACCGTGTCTGGTCCTCAGACCCACCCACCCAATCACTCAATCATTCAAATACGCAATTACCCACGGACATATTCACCCACTCACTAAATTACCCACTCAACCACTCACTCAACGACTCACCCACCCACTCACCCACTCACTCACCCACTCAAGTACTCACTTAGTCACCTACTCACCCACTCATTCAATGATTCACCGACTCATTCACTCGCTCACCCACCCACTCACCCATCCACTCACCCACCTACTAACTCACCCACCCGCTGACCCACCCACGCACCCACTCGCCCATTTACTAACTCACCCATCCGCTCACCCACCCACGAACCCACTCACCTCCCCACTCACCCACCACTCATTTACCCACTCATTAACCCACTCACCCATCCAACCACTCACTCAAATATCCACTAATTTACCCATTCACCCATCCAACCACTCAATTATACACTCACACACAGACTCACGAACTCACCCATTCACCCAATCACTCATTAAAAAATCCACTCACCCACGTTCTCATTCCCCACTCGCTCAATTACCCACTAACCCACCCAAGCACGAAACCATGTATCCACCTCCCTATTCATTGAATTACTCATTTAACCACTCATTCATTCAAACTAACTCACTGACCCGCCAACTCACTCATCCACCCACCTAATCATTTACCAACTTAACCACCCACTTACGCATTAACACATTCACACATCCACCAATCGACACACTGAATAACCCACTCATTCATCCACCTACCACACACCCACCCACTCACCCACCCACTCACTCACTCTCCCACTCACCCTCCCACTCACCCTCCCACTCACTCTCCTACTCACTCTGCCACTCACTCTCCCACTCACTTTCCCACTCACTCTCCCACCCACACCCACCCACTCACTCATCCACTAATTTACCCACCCACTCACCAACCCACCCACTCACCCACCCACCCACTCTCACTCACCCACCCACTCACGCACCTCCTCACCCACCCACTCACCCAATCACTCAATCATTCAAATACCCAATTACCCACGTACGTATTCACCCACTAATTCAATTACCCACTCAACTACTCACCCACTCACCCACTCAAGTACTCACTCGGTCACCTAATCACCCACTAATTCAATGATTCACCGACTCATTCACTCGCTCACCCACCCACTCACCCATCCACTCACCCATCCACTCACCCACCTACTCACCCACCTACTAACTTACCCACCTACTAACTCACCCACCCGCGTATCCACTTACTAACTCACCCATCCACTCACCCACCCGCCCACGCACGCACCCACCCACCCAATCACCTCCCCATTCACCCACCACTCATTTACCCACTCACCCATCCAACCACTCACTCAAATATCCACTAATTTACCCATTCACTCATCCAACCACTCAATTATCCCCTCACACACAGACTCACGAACTCACCCATTCACTCATTCAAAAATCCACTCACCCACGTACTCATTCCCCACTCGCTCAATTACCCACTGACCCACCCAAGCACCAAATCATGTAACCACCTCCCCATTCATTTAATTACCCATTTAACCACTCATTCATTTAAACTAACTCACTGACCCGCCCACTCACTCATCCACCCACCTAATCATTCACCAACCACCAACTTACTCATTAACACATTCACACATCCACCAATCTACACACTGAATTACCCACTCATCCATCCACCTACCACACACCCAGCCACCCACTCATTCACACACTGACCCACTCATTCAATTACCCATCCAACCATTCAACCGCCTAGCATCCAATTACCCACACACCGATGCACTCATTCATCCAGCACCTACCAACCCAACTTGCCACTCGATTTTGGTGTACCCAGTTGTACTGTTTGGCGGACAGAGGCAGGGGAACTTAAGATACTCGACCATTTTGGGACCTCCTTTGCCAGTACCAAAATATACTAATAGGGGTTTTCCCCTTTTTTCTGGCAACATTTGACTGCAAGTATTGTGGTTAATGTAAGCATGATGCCTTGCAAAAGGTGTCAGTTTTGTTGCCAGAAAAAAGGGGAAAACCCCTATTAGTACTCGACCATTTGTTTCAACTGCTGTGCCAGAAGGTGGAACCAGCAATCTCTCTATTGCCAGTGAATTTTACGAGCCATTGCATCACAGCAGCCCCCTCCAGTATTTAATGTTTAACGAGGATCTCTCTCTCTCTCTGCGTGCACATCAGGGTAATATTTAATGAGGTGGTGTGGACGTCTCGCTGCTGCGTGATGGATGTGATGGCAGTGGGAAAGTGGGGCAATGGAACAGCGGGTCATTAGGGCAGAGTAGCACCAGCGCAGTGGACCAGCGGAGCATAGGGGCATTGAGGCAGTGGGGCAGAGGGGCAGTGGGGCCGTGGGCATTGGGGCAGCAGGACAGCGGAGCAGCTTGGCAGAGGGGCAGTCAGGGGGCGGATGTGTCAGACGAATCGCCTGATTATCTTTTCCCACCACTGCCTGTACACGTTCTGAAGAAGGGCCATTGCCTGAAACTTCTCTCATGACATAGTTGTCATTGTACCGCCGCACACACAGCCGGGACACTGCACACGAGACAAGGCACATTTAACCAACCCAGGCAGCACTCGCAAGCAATGCAAAGTTACATTGTTTCCTCATAAGTTTATGTCGTTTATAATAAAAACAACAATGATAAGTATTACATAATACATTGGATTGATCCTATCTCTGAACAGAGTTAGTCTGTTGGCAGCAGTCATTGTCCAGTCCAGTCCTGGCATCTGCTGCTCAGTTTCCTTCCCCGGCTGCGGTCCCAGTGGCACCGTCTTTCCGGGGGTGCGTGTGGTGCGTGTGGTGCGTGTGGTGCGTGTCACGGGGTGGGTGGGTAGATGGTGTGGTGCATGTGGTGATAGCGGTCATGGTAAGCACCGCACCACCTCCATCACCCCAACTGTGCGGTCGACCGGTCGCAACAAAACAGCATCATGCTGCGGAGGAGCGCACGGATTGCGTTCGCCACACGAGCCAGGCCCTTTCGTTCCTGCACTACCACCTCCTCCTGTGTGGAGGTGTGAGTAAGGGTATAGAGGTGTGTGTGTAGGTGTTTAGGTGTATAGAGGTGTGTGTGTAGGTGTGTAAGTGTATAGAAGTGTGTGTGTAGGTGTGTGTAAGTGTATAGAGGTGTGTGTGTGTAGGTATGTGTACGTGTATAGAGGTGTGTGTGTAGGTGTTTAGGTGTATAGAGGTGTGTGTAGGTGTTTAGGTGTATAGAGGTGTGTGTAGGTGTGTGTAAGTGTATAGAGGTGTGTGTGTGTAGGTGTATAGAGGTGTGTGTGTGTGTTGGAAACATTTAGGCTGGTCCTGCCTACGATCCATCCTGGGTTTAACCAGGCTGGATTGTGTGAGGAGCTCACAAATCCTTGAAAGATCTGGGCAAAGTCCCATCGGTGAGCTCCTCCGGTAGGCAAGGCTGCGTTGGCTGGGTCATGTAGCCCGCATGCCCAGCTACCGCATGCCTAAACAGCTTTTGTTCGGCCGGTTCGAGGGGGCTAAAACACGGGCTAGAGAAGAGATGGAGTGATGTGGTACAGGAGGACGTAGAGCTGAGTGGACTTGCCGATGACTGGTACCAGTAGTGTCAAGATCGGCCTCAGTGGAGGAGGCTCGTGAAGGACGCTACTGGGCAGTTGGAGGCAGTCGCCCTCCAACAACAACGGAGGGCGGAGGAGCGACACTCACAGCAACGAGCAGAGCGCCGGGTTGCTAAAGCACAGCAAGTTGGTACGGTAGGGGGCACAGGTGGTGCATCAGCCAGTCATCTCGGTCATCTCGGTCAGTCGACCCGTGGCACCTGCTGGGTCTGCCCCGTGACCTCCTGCCAGCGGGCGTTCGACACTTCACGTGGCCTCAAGGTGCACTTGGCCTGGCACAAGCGTCGTGGTGACGTCACCGCCACTTAGTGGCGAATGGTGGTTGTTGTTGCATAGGTGTGTATGTGTAGGTGTGTAAGTGTGTAGAGGTGTGTGTGTGTAGGTGTGTGTAAGTGTATAGAGGTGTGTGTGTAGGTGTGTGTAAGTGTATAGAGGTGTGTGTAGGTGTGTGTGAGTGTATAGAGGTGTGTGTAGGTGTGTGTAAGTGTATAGAGGTGTGTGTGTAGGTGTAAGTGTATAGAGGTGTGTGTGTGTAGGTGTGTAAGTGTGTAGAGGTGTGTGTGTAGGTGTGTGTAAGTGTGTATAGGTGTGTGTGTGTAAGTGTACGGAGGTGTTCGGGGAGTAACCCTGGCAGCGTAACGCTGCTGGCGTCTCGTGCTGCCGCCTGTACCGCGCCTTGTCCACCAGAGGGCATCGCCTACCCACGGGTTGTGTGGCGTCAGGGTGAGAAGTGGAGGGTGGGGGGAGGGGTCCAGGGAAGGGGGGGGGGGCTGCTGCTGCAGCGCTCAGCAAGGGGTCGTGCTTGGTGCACCACTGCCAATTCTTTATTGCATCGATCTATCTCATTCTTTGTCTCTGCTTTTATTTCCTTGCGCCCGAGTATGCACCGCTACTTGTGGTACCCTCTCTGTACTCATTGGAGAGCCACGTCCAAACCACTAAATCTTCTTGTTTCTTGTGTGAAGCCCTCTCCAATATTTTATTTGATTTCTGCAAAAGGGCTGCTGCCATGACTGTGGAATGGTTGTCACGATTGACTTAAAATGTCGCGGTTCGATCTCCCAGCCTGGCCTTGAAAACATTGACCAGGATTCTTACAATTCCCTGTTTTTGTCCACCCACAGTCCATCGGTGGGTCGAGTGCAGTGGGCTAAATGGCGAGTACTCCCACCTCTTTCAAGACGTATGGTCAGTGTGGAAAAGTTGGCCAAAAAAAACCCACCGGATCAGCACTCTAGACCTCCCTCTAGTGGGGGTTCTTTCACCAGCAGTTGCATGAGCAAGTAATTGCAGGGCTGCACCATTAACCTCACGTGTACAACAATCATCTGGTTTCTGTGCATTTCAGAACTCCTTGATCCAGACCCCAGCATCCCAGTGGTGCAGGCTCAGTGCTCTGCATCGGTGTTACCATTGCGCCGTTGCATCTCTGCAACCACGTGCCACCCGTTGCCGCGTGTAACGTCGCTGCACCCTGTGCACCGCACGTGTCAACAGCCCCTGCCGCTGCTCCGCCGGGACACCGGCTTGATCCTGACGATGTCTCAGGAGCAGGCCGCCTGCCTCCTGGCCAACGCCTTCTTCTGCACGTTCCCCCGGAGCAACGCCACCGGGACCCGGAGCGAGGAGCTCTGCCTGCCCCGACATCAACGTCAACAGGTGCAGCAGCAGCAGCCCATCACTGTGCATTACACACCGAACACCGTGTGTCATGCAGTACACACACACAGATGCCATGCTCTTTCTATGTAGAGTATTTCTTGCTGTATATGTAGCGTCGGAAATGCAAAGCACACACCACACTGTATGCTTACCTGTAGTTGCAGGCACGAGTCTGCAGGGGGTGCCACCCTGAGTTAGAGAGAGAACCGGGACCGTTGAGAGGCCGAGTCCCCCCCCCCCCCGACCCCAGGTGAGGGGTTGGGGGGTTATTCCAGAGCCACCTGGAAGGTTCCAGAAAGGGGGCAGTACCGGGGGTGGAGAGTCCCCGAGGTGGGTAATAAAGACGGACCCCAGGACGGCCCGAGGCAGTGCTCTGAAGACGAAGAATGAAGACCGGCTAGGCAAGGACCCTGGGACCCTGGGACCCGGGACCCGACGTCCTTTAATGGGCCGGGGCCGAGCACGGACCAGTGGTCGAGACCCGCACCTTGGCTGGGTCGGGTCAGCATAGCCTCCCCTAGGCCACCCTTAGTCGGAGGACTCAGAGCCCGTAGCCCCAGTGATAGGGCACGTTAGCCCGGAGGCCATACCTCCCCAAGTAGTGGGAGTAAAAGGGGCTTCTGTTATAAGATTTAAATAAACCGTGTTGCCTCTAAGCTACGTCTCCAGTCTCCGTGGGAACCCACTACATATACACAAGAAATGCTGTTCTACACATAACGGCCATGCCATGTTTCAGTTCAAAGTAACGCTGCAGTACGTGCACAGGCTATGCTCCTTTACACATACTCTGTATTATACGGCACACACTTTCATGGTGCTGTGTACACGGTATATGATGCGTTACACATAGGCCATGCTGTATTATAAACTCCGTTCAAAGTATCAGTTTATACGTAGCCAATGCCACTGTACAAAGACAAAAATCCCCCTCATAGCCTTAACAGATTTTTGAGGCAAGTGGTGTTAGTGAGCACCTAATGAGGACTGGCACAGTACACAGGGGAGTGGGTGGCCAACACCATGCCCAGCCGCATTTGTCTCCCTCGTGGTGATGTGTACACACTGCATCAGGTACTCATTTGAGGTTGAGTCGACCATGGGGAGGCCCAGGACCGGTTCAGATATTTCCCACTGTTATACCGGTAGGAACAACAGGTTCCACACTGCCCACCAGGGATTATTTGTCTGTCGTGCATATGGGGAGGGGAGGGTGGGGGTGGGAGGGGTGGGGCTGGGTGGAGAGGGGAGGGTGGGGAGGGGCTGGGGGAGGGGAGGGTGGGGAGGGGCTGGGGGAGGAGGGGAGGGGCTGGATGGGGAGGGTGGGGCTGGGTGGGGGGTGGGAGGGGTGGGGCTGGGTGGGGAGGGGCTGGTCACCCCGTGGTGCCCTTATAAAACTCAACGTTTAACCTACACACTACACTATACACGACACGATAAACTACACCAGGGGTCCTCAAACTACGGCCCGCGGGCCACATGCGGCCCACCGAGGACATTTATCCGGCCCATGGTCACTAATTGGGCTGCGGTGGTGGGCACTCATTGGGCTGCGGTGGCGAGCACTGATTTGGCTGCGCTGGCGAGCACTGATTGAGCTGCGGCGGTGAGCACTGATTGAGCTGCGGCGGTGGGCACTCATTGGGCTGCGCTGGTGAATGGTTCAATGGGCCAATTGACTGGACTTGCCCCCCAGGCCTAAGGCTGCCAGCCCTCCCCTGGCTGTACTTGACTGGCTCTCCCTCCCTCAGCTCACTCACTTGCCCCTCGGCTCCACTCCCAGTGATATTCCTGTGTGCTGAGTAAATGATAGAGGGGTAATAACAGAGTGATCTCTGATCTCTGGAGGGGCTGCCTGCTGTTTTCCCGTGCTGGTCAGTGACAGACAGCCGAGGAGTAGGAAACCCAATTTAAATGACAGTAAGTGCATTTATATTCTGATTGCTATTCAGTTGTATGAGGTTATATGTTGTATGTTGTGTAAGCCCCGGTTCATACTGTTGCGATCTCTGAGCAGTGCGAGTTCAGCCATATGCTTGTATGGCTGAACTTGCATTAGATTCGGAAGAAAAAAGGCACATGTGCCTTCTTTTTTCCTGCAGTGGAATCGGATCGCATGGGTCTTCTCCCCCATGCGATCAGATTCCTATGCGAGTTCGCAGATCGCACTGCGATCTGTGAACAAAACTGCAGGTGTAATTAACTTTTTAATGGCACCCGCACCAGTGTGAGCCTGGGGTAAAAGCGGAGTTCCCCCAATCAGACAGCATTGATGGGCAGTGCAGTCTGTATGTCTCTGTGTGGGCAAAGTTATTGCTGGTATATTGTTTTTGTAGCGCTGTATATGTATATTGGTATTTTACTAATAGCAATTTTGACTCCCTTGGAAACAATGATGTCAAGAAAGAGAAAAATTGACTCGGAGTGTAGGATATTCAAAGAACAGTGGACTTATGATTACTTTTTCATGCAGTACAAGGAAAGAGCTGTGTGTCTGATATGCCAGAACATAGTGTCTGTGTTCAAAGAATACAATTTACGTCGACACTATGAAACTCAACATAAAGATAAATATGATTGGTCGGAGAAGTGAAAAAAGATAAAATATTAAAACTGAAAAATACACACTACAATGACAATAGTTTAAAGTTTAAACTATTGTCATTGTAGTGTGTATTTAATGTGGCGCTGCACTCTGATGTTGTAGGAGAAAACATGTATTAAAAAGTCTATTTAATTAAGTAGAACGTGTTGTCTATATTTATTTAAAGTTGCGCATTTTGATGTGACGTCACATTTATCAACCCCCCCCCCCCCCAATCGTCACACATGTCTGACCCCCCCCCCAGGTGCGTGACGTCATTTATGGACGGCCCCCGAGTCCCCTGCCTCTGAGAGTTCCCAGCGGCTTGAACAAAAAACCTTCAACCTCGACAGACAACGCGAGACCACTACCACCTCTGCCACCGCCTCCTGTCAGCACTGTACTGGCCTGCGTGCGGAACTTCTTCCGCACCGTACGTAGCTAGTCCGAGGTGCTAATTTAGGATCCCTCTCCAACTTCCACCTCTTCACTGCCCCCCCCCCCAGACAGGGCAAACGTTGACAGCGGGCACGGGCTACGGAGCATGGATCCCGTGCAGGAGAAATGTCGAATGTGCGTGGGGAGCGTCAGCGCAGCACGCGGACACGGCGAGTCCAAGGTGCACGCACACCACAGGCGGCGCACGCGAGACCCCAGCAAGTCTGGACTTGCGCGAGAAAAATAATAAAATTATCATCTAAATCACTCAACACGAATTGGTTAACGCTTGTCACTGATAATCCAGAGTGACGCCTCACGTGTCGCTTGTTGTTGTGTTTGTTACCCGGGCATGGCAGCTGCGCGTATTGTGCGTCGTGTTGTGTGTGTTAGTCTGTAAGTTCGTTGTGAATGTTGTGGATTTGCTCTCCAGCACACAACCGATTAGTGCTGTGCTCGTCACGAATTGGCCACGTTCTGTTTACGTGACAAACCCCTTCCTAGTTGGCTGTGTCGGGTGGTTTAACGACACATTTATATTTACGCGATTTAACCCAAAACACGTCTAGTATGTAACTGTGTCTGTATGTTGTATGTATCTGTGTATGTATCTATGTACCAGTGTATGTATGTTGTATGTATATTGTATGTATGTAACTGTGTGTAACTATGTATGTTGTATGTATGTATCTGTGTATGTATCTGTGTGCGTAAGTTGAACTTCTTCCGCACCGTACGTGGCCACGCGTGGTGATCGCGGGCGAGGCCGAGCGACGCGAGAGGGGTGAGGGGGGGGCAGCTGCGGGTCGCTGCTGGACGGAATGTTCACTCAGCAAGCGCGCGTGCTGCTGCTGGGTTTGGACGCGGCCGGGAAAACCAGCATCCTGTACAAGCTCAAGCTCGACGAATCCGTGGTGACCATCCCGACCATCGGCTTCAACGTGGAGACCGTGCAGCCCATCAGGAACGTCACCTTCACCGTGTGGGACGTGGGCGGCCAGCAGAAGATCCGCGCTCTCTGGAGGCACTACTTCCAGAACACGGACGGGCTCCTCTTCGTGCTGGACAGCGCGGACCGGGAGCGCTTCCCGGAGGCTCTCAAGGAGCTGGACGCCATCCTGGACAGCCCCGAGATGACGCGGGTGCCCTTCGTGCTCCTCGCCAACAAGCAGGACCTCCCGCGGGCAGCGGCCACCGCGGAGGTGGCGGAGGCGATGAAGGCGGTGAAGACGCGGCACGGGCGCGAGTGGCTGGTGCAGGGCTGCTGCGCCCGCACCGGAGAGGGCCTCCTGGAGGGCGTGGGGCAGCTCTCCCGCTTCATCCGCAACTCCAGAGCCTCCTCGGGGACAAAGTGAGCTCGGCTCGGCAGCAGCAGCAGCAGCGGCGGCGGTGTCACTCCAAGGCGGCGTCTCTCGTGCACGTGGGGGGGGGGGGGGGGGGGGGGCTTCGAGTTGTGTCCACTGGTCGAAACTTCACTCGAGCGAACGCCGTCATTCAAACCAACAGCTCGCTGTGTGTGCCTCTGCATGTGTGGATGTCTCTTGGTGTGCTGTTGCTCTGGTTGTCCCTCTGGGCTGCCCAGAAATATCTTTCCATGTGTGTCTTCTCTGTGTATGTACCTCGTGTCTGTTCACGAGTCCCTGTCCTCTGTTTTTACGTTGGCATGTTCAGCCCAGATGATGAACACGAGAGATGTATCAGTCTTTTGAAATACGTGGTCAACCAGGTGAGTGTCTAACTGTGTTGTTGGCCGACTGGTTTGCATCACGTGATTGTTTCTAAGGTCTGTTGAGTTTCTCGTCTCCCATCTTCTTGTTGCATTTGCTTACGTGTAGTTCGCCCTTCTCTATGTGCTATGTACGTGATGTCCCCCTGTGTGTTCCCTCTTTCTATGTTTCACCCCATTTTCACCTGATGATGAGCGCTTGTGTTGCGTTCGAAACGTCGTGATTTATTTAAATTTAATTTATTTAAATTTTATTTTATTTCTACATACGTGTCTTTACCGGAAAAAAAACAATGAGTAAAACAGCTTGTTGTGAAAGACCCAATGCAGAAGATCGCTGGGTTTGGTCTTCCACGAAGCTGCTCACGGTCCACCCTAAACCGCAACCACTGCACAAAACACGGCAGTAGATGCGGATACCCTGATGCACAAACGTTAAATTAGAAACTCTCCAGGAGCCTGCGACTGTGGCCATCCAGAACAGACCGTGCAACGTGTAACGGCGCAATGCCCGGTCCACAAACACGACGGAGACGTCACAGCGAGACACTCACTACCACTGCTTCTCACGCGGTGATCTTGGCTTGCCCACCTGGATGTGACTTCATAATCGTCTGCTGTGCACCTGCATCAGCAGCCACACGAACGAAGCAGCAGCAGAAGAAGAGAACGCGGTCGCGTCCACGTGCACGCGCCACGCGACTGCGCGTGCCTCTCGCTGCGAGTGAACCTCCGCATCGTCGTCAACTGCGGACTGCAGGTTCACATTCGACGTCGGCTGTCGCTCTGTGATTCCACACTGGGGGGCAAACGCCTCCCCCGAGTTGATTCCGTTGCGCGCTTTCCTTGCAGCCGTCGCGTCGCGGCCTCCGGATGCTTTGGGTTCATCTCGCCATCTCTATGGGTCAACTTTGACCGCTCGTGGTTTAGATATATATATGTGAATGGCATCTGTAAATTAAAAGCGGCACAATCTCTGCAAGTTCTTTTTCATTGAAGGCACTTTAATGGCTCGTCTCATTTTCAGAAATACTTTTATAGACCAATAACATTTCCGAACATCTGGAGATAATTGTAGGATATATTTTTCCCGTCTGTCATACAATGAGATTGTTTGACCCTAATGGTTAAATTCATCAACTTACTCAATTTCCGTGCCCTTTGCGTTCACATGTTCTCTTAAACTGTCGTCAATTTACTTGTTTCTGGCTTTGCACTGCTCCATAAAATCTGTAATAAATTTTGAAACCTATTTTCGTGATAAATAATAAACTAGACAATGTAATCAGCGCAATGTAAATGTTTTAAATGTTTATGGTTCATATTCTCTCTGATTTCGTTACCCCGATGGTGATACGGGCGTTACCTTCACTGTTCGTGTCCTTCAGAGTGACAGATCGTTTACACTCCTCGTTGTCTTACACTCGCTAACTATGGATGGTGTACAGGACATGTAATGGAATGCCTTGTGGTATAAATCTATGACAGCTTGATCAATGTATTTGCCGTACGCATTGTACTTGTCTGTTATTTGATTGAAGGTGGCCTGATGTTGATAATGATTTCATGAATTCTGTTTTCTTCGTCGGTTTGTTGTTGTCTAATGTATCACATTTTTAGTGGATAATGTTGATGAATATTTTGTAGATGCACGAACCGAGGCTGATAGTCGTATGATTATTAAGATCCAATCGTCACGTTTGTGCAATAAATAGTTTGGGATCAGACAGTGTCGTTACCGTTAAATGTTCTCGGATTGTGCGACCTGATTTACATCTTGCTTCAAGCAGTTCTTCTTGACTCGAGTTTAAGATTGTTGCCCAAGTTTTCATCTTCGGACGATCGCACGATTTAACGTGCCTATTAACGATGTAAAAGTATCCCTAGACGCAGCTGATGATACAACTACTGGCTCCACAGAAGCAAATGAAACGTGTTACTGCATTTTAGAGCCTTAACATTCACCACTTATCATCAGCGCCTCCAGCCTGCCACTGTCGAAGATATGGGGATGAGGCACCAGTAGCCGTCCTGCAAACCTCAAGGGTCAGAATCAGAACCTTTATTCATACCGGAGGAATCCGATGAGCTATAAAGCTCTTTTTCACAGGTGTCCAGTAGGGACACGGGGTCAGAACGTTACAACAAACAATACAAAAACACGAAAGGAGTGGAAAAGATAGGAAAGAGGAAAAAAATATATTTAAACATAAATATACAAATAAAACTAAACGTGTATTTTTATTTTCCAGATAAGGCCCACTGAACTATATATATTCTTTTTAAGAAGCGACCCGGCCACAAATTTTAGCTCAACGAAGCGGCTTATCACGTGGAAATTTATAATAGCAAAGTAATATAAATAATCTAAACGCTTGAAAGTTGATTCTAAATGTGGAGTGAATCCCAGAGGACAATCCACAAGACCACGGGGAGAGAGAGAGACATTCACACTCCAACTATACAACAAACGTCAGGGTGAGGATCGAACCCAAGCCCTCCTGTATACCAGGCGAGGTAGTTAACATCTCGCCACCGTGGCGCTGTCCACACACGGCAGGCCGAGTCCAGTGACTCTGCAAGAAAGAGACGTCACCATCTGCGGGTCACCCAATGTGTGTTGCCGGAGCAAGGTCTCCTCGCTCTCGGGAGTCCAATGGGGTCTGTCACCTATCCTGAAGCCTCACATATCAGAACGACCGCGAACTGTTCTACATTGTGCAGTGTTTGTGGGATCTGAAGAAGGTGGTTGCGATGGTGACGGTGAAACCACTCCGGTTCTCGTCGTCTTGCTGGTAGGGTTCAACATCAGGGGAATCCGCCATCTCATTTCAGTTTCTGCCGCAACAGCCCCGGCTCGTTCTGTGATCTTTACCCGTCAGAATGACTGCGATTCCCTTCGTTTTGGTCTCCCTGCCTCTGCCCTCACTCCCCTGCAACAAATTCAAAAGGCTTCAGTTGATTATCTTTAATTCTCACACTTCCCCTCTCCACTGGCTTCCCGTTCACTCCACCGCTGTATTTTCAAATACCTCACGCTCGACTTTAAATCTCTTCATGGCCTTGTCCCACCTCATCTCGCCTCTCTCATCTTCCATAAACCTCCTCGCATCCTCTTCGTTCCCTTTCTTCTCTCTATCTCTATCCCTCCTCCCTGGCCCAATTCCGTTTTCAATTCTTCTCCCTCATTGCACATCTCCACTGGAAAAGAAGTCCTCTACATTGAGCAGCCCTGCTACCCCAAGTCTCAACACTGCCTATAGACTCAACATTGCCCACAGACTCAACACTGCCCACAGACTCAACACTGCCCATAGACTCAACATTGCCCACAGACTCAACATTGCCTATTGACTCAACACTGCCCATAGACTTATCACTGCCCGTAGAATCAACATTGCACCATAGACTCAACACTGCCCATAGACTTATCACTGCCCGTAGAATCAACATTGCCCACAGACTCAACACTGCCTATAGACTGATCACTACCCGTAGAATCAACATTGCACCATAGACTCAACACTGCCCATAGACTTTCGCGACCAATGTTATTAATAATCAACGTTTTTGGGTTTAGATCGCGTTTATTTATAAATGTGTCGTAACCCTCCACCACCCGACACGGCCAATCAGTAAAAATGTGTCACGTTGACAAAGACAAATAGTTCACTGCTTTAGCCCACCGGTGTGTTGAAGCCACAACATTTAGAATTTGAGTACGACGTTTCGCTGGTAATTGCAACCAGCATCATCGGGCAATTCGCCAGAATGGTTCTGGCGAACATTGCCCACAGACTCAACACTGCCCACAGACTCAACACTGCCCATAGACTCAACACTGCCTATAGACTCAACACTGCCCATAGACTGATCACTGCCCGTAGACTCAACATTGCACCATAGACTCAACACTGCCCATAGACTCAACATTGCCCACAGACTCAACACTGCCTATAGACTCAACACTGCCCATAGACTGATCACTGCCCGTAGCCTCAGCATTGCACCATAGACTCAACACTGCCCATAGACTCAACACTGCCCATAGATTTCGATTTAAAGCTTTCGTGACTGCAGGGATTCATCTTCTTGGTTCTTTCGGTAAAGTCACGTAGAAGGGAAGTAATAAAATAATAAAAATAAAACATAATAAAACAATTCTCACGACGTTTCGGCCACAACGCAAGCAGCCGTCTTCAGGTGAAGAATGAGACACTACCAAGCTAGGAGCTTATATATAAGCTGCGTTGGAGGTGGAAGAGCGCCTTAACAAAAATAATGTGCATATGAAGAGGAATTTAGCATATTCATGGAAAATGCGTAGGAGGTGGGCGGGGGGGTTTCAAAGTCATATTATGCCCATGCATTATGCAGGATCAGCAGCACCAAAGGGGGGTGCAGGGAGTAGCAGTAACAAAGGAAAGGAATGTTAATGATATGTAGCTGCAGTTACTCAACAACCACGTAGAAAACTAAAGTATAAACTACATAAAAAACTAAAGTATAAACTGCATAGCACCATCAGTATACTTACTATACTCTACAATAAGCTGAGTTACTAACAGCAAGTAATACATTACAATTCTACGTCGTATAAATTATATAATATGCTTCCATCTAAACTTTATTCTCTTACATCACACGAGCATATACCGTACTATATACTGCCATAGATAAACCCAACATTAAATTATATACTGTATTGCTGTAAACCAACCTATACCTTATACATTTTAATATAACACTATGTATTATTTTACCCACCCTAATGTGTATCGAAATGGTTTATTACGTCCTTCCAATGATTGCTAAGCCAGAATCCATCTTCTCGGTTAAAATTGTCTCTGTGCTTGTATATGTGGATCGCCTCATGAACGAATCTCTCATGATAGCCAGATGGCTTGCAGAGAACCTCTGTCTTGGAACCTCTGTCATCTGGCCACATGGCCGTGCTGCTCTAGACCAATTTCTCGACCACATCAACTCCATACACCCAGCCATCAGATTCACCATGGAAGTCGAAAAAGATGGCAAGCTACCCTTTTTGGATGTCCTAATCAAAAGGAGACCTGATGGTTCAATGAGCCACTCTGTCTACAGGAAAGCCACCCATACGGATGCTTACCTAAAACCGGATTCCCACCACCATCCATCCCAGAAGAATTCCCTCATCAAGACTCTATATCATAGAGCCCAATGCATCTCCGACTCAACATTGCACCATAGACTCAACATTGCACCATAGACTCAACACTGCCCATAGACTCAACATTGCCCACAGACTCAACACTGACTATAGACTCAACACTGCCCATATACTCAACACTGACTATAGACTCAACACTGCCCATAGACTGATCACTGCCCATAGACTCAACACTGCACCATAGACTCAACACTACCCGTAGCCTCAACACTGCACCATAGACTCAACACTGCACCATAGACGCTCCACTGCACCATAGACTCAACACTGCCCCATAGACTCAACACTGCACCATCGACTCAACACTGCCCATAGACTCAACGCTGCCCATAGACTCTCTACTGCCTCTGTACATGAAGCAATCCTCACATGGCCCCTGTCAACTCCATCATTTCAATTGCGTCATCGTGTCGTGAGCTCCGTCAAGCGTCTTGAGTGAAGGCGCTGTCCATTTCATTCGTTCATCGCGCAGGGCTCGGGGAAAGGACCTCTTGCGACTCGCAGCGTTCCCATGAACTGCTTCTTGCCGCCCGAACACCGCTGTTCATCAGATGCTTAGAAACGTGATGTCTTTGTATTATTACACGCTTTTATTTAACTCACTCTGTCTGTTGTTGTCGTATCCTCAAATCTTGTAACTGAATTTTAACCCACTTCCCAATGTGGTATCGACTGCAAAACTTGGTATACTTATGTCATACTGATGACAATACTATATTCTATCATAAAAAAACATAAAAAATATATATTTGTAAACATTATTTTTTATATGTTATGTTTCGGCTTGGGTCTCATTGTCCACGCTCAACTGATGTTGGCTGTAAATCAGCACGGTCCCTGACGTGATGGCAAGCTTCGGGGCCACTTCCTGGAGTCGTGGAGTTCTGCCATTACGAATACGGTACATTTCATTAAAGCGTGTTTAAAAAAAAGTACTTTTAAATATTACTTATTACCTCAACGGTTAGAAATGGGTGGACCAGTGGGCGTAGTGGTTAGCACACTGTTGTCTGAACCTGGCCACATGAGTTGGATTCCTGGCCACGACTAACATGACCAGCGTGGTGAAGTATGATCACACAACCTTTAATGACTGATAGGGAATACGGTGGTCTTCATCCGGCAGTCCCGCGGGACGAAACTTTTTAACTTTTCTAACTTATTACAAAACATGTATTTGATTAAGTTATGTTTATTCATTTCAATGGCCAGTAATAAGAGGCACACGTTATTACCAAGTGTGAATCATTATCCAATTTAGCTCATAGCTGCTCACCAATGACATTCTAAAGTTGACAATGTTTATTAAAAGTCTGAAGTGTTAGAAGAGAACAGCGGTCTACTTGTTGACTTCTTCATTCACCACTTTAATTTAAAACGGGGACACGCAGTGTGGTGTCAGGGAGTGAGCTCACTTCCCAGGTCACTCGAGCGAACGAGGGGCCGTCCATAAATGACGTCACGCGATTTTGGACGATTTTTGACCCCCCCCCCCCTCGTCACACGGCGTCACGAAAAGTCAGACCCCCCCCCCTCAAATATGACGTCACAAAGCTCTGCCCCCCCCCCCCATCCAAAATAGAACACGCTTCAAATCGCTTTAAAGTTTAGAGAGTTACGTGTTTAGAGGTTTCTGTGTTTCGATTGTTGGATGTTGAATGGTTTAGATGGTTAGTAGTTGAGGTTATAAGGGTATGTGTTTAGGGGTTTAGAGGTATCTGGGTTTCAAGGGTTAGTGATTTACAGTGTTAGGTGTTTAGTGGTTTGAGAGTTGAGGGTTTGACACCTAGACTTTCACAACTAATATTGTCCATAATAAAGTTTTTTTTTGGGTTAGTCTCCAACACTAAATGGCACTTTTTGTTGATGTGACAAATTTTACTAATTGGCTGTTTCGGGTGGTGGTTGGTTTAACGACACGTTTATATTTACATAATCTAACAAAAAAAACTTTTATGGGTTTAGAGGGTTCCGGGTGTAGTGGATTATGTGTTTAGAGGGTTAGCATTTTAGGGGCATAGGTGTTTTAAGGGTTAGGCGTCTAGAGGGTTCGTTCTTTAGAGGGTAGAGGTTTAAATGTGTTGGGATTAGGTTACAGATTTAGGGTTTTAGAACGTTAGGGTTTTGAGGGTTAGGGTTTTAGAGGTTGAGGATTTAGGAGGTTATGAGTTCAGAGGGTTAGGGGTCTAGAGGGTTAGTTCTTTAGAGGGTTGTGGTTTAGATTGGTTGGTATTTAGAATGTTAGGGATTTAGGGTTTTAGAAGGTTAGGGTTTCAAGGTTTAGAGGGTTAGGGATTCAGAGGGTTTGGTTTTTAATGGCTTAGACGGTTAGGGTTAAAAGAATAAGGGGTTTAGAGAGTGAGGGTTTTGGTGGGTTAGGGTTTTAAGGGTAAAGGGGTTGAGGGTTAGGGGTATAGGAATTTAGAGGGTTAGGGGTTGAGATGGTTAGAGTTTTGGGGGTTTAGAGGTTAAGCTTTTAGAGGGCGAGGGGTTTAAAGATTAGGGTTGTAACAGTAAAGGGGTTGAGAGGGTTAGCAGTTTAGATGGTTATGGATTTAGATAGTTAGGGGTTTAGAAGTTTAGAGGGTTTTAATTGTTCGATGTTTAGTGGTTAAGGTCTCTGTGCGAGTCCAACATGTTTGTATGAGTCTATGGTAAGATAAAAAGAGTTCAGTTTAATTTGTATATTTCGAAACAATTTGTTTACCTTTCCTGTGATGTTTTTGTATTGTATTTTTGTTGTTATTTTCTGACCCACCCGATTGGACGTCTGTGAAAACAGATCGTTATAGCTTATCAGATTCCTCCAGTATAAATAAATATTCAAATTCAAATTCTATTGACCTCTGTGCGAATCTATGGATTTCTGTGTGAGTTTTTGGGCCTTTGAGAATATGGATCTCTGTGTGAGGCTCTGGGTCTCTGTGCATGTCTATCGGTCTCTGTATGGGGTCGCTGTGTGAGTCTGAGTGTCTGTAGGAATGTATGGGTCTCTGTTGGAGTCTATGGGTTTCTGGGTATGGTTGTTTGTGCGAGTCTTACATGCACAAATTTAACTTAAAATGGCCATTGAGGGTTGCGGAATCCAAGTTGAATATTAAGTTCCCTGCAGTGCAAGCCAGCTCTCTAGTCGTGTCATCAAACAGCCCCTTTAATTCTTTATAATAATAAAATAGACTTAGTCCAGGAAATCCACACTGAGTCACAGTCGGGTCCTGAATTGTTTTTTTACATTTTCGACGAATGAATGATGAGTTCTTACACAAGTGGGGGAAACCGGAGCACCTGGAGAAAACCCGGGGGGCAGCACTTTAAACCGTACAGGTGAAGTATGGGAATTGACGGCAGGAACTTCTTGACGGGTAACACACTTTTATTAAATCCTTTAGGTATCACAATACAACGTGTGGTCTCTCTTCTTCCTCCGACACACTCCACTAATCTCGTGTAAGCTCTAGGCCTCTGGCTACACCCGATACACTTGACTCGTGTAGACCCTATGCCTCTGGCTACACACAATATACTCGACTCGTGTAAGCCCTATGCCTCTGGCTACACAATACACTCGACTCGTGTAAGCCCTATGCCCTGGCTACACATAGTACATTCGGCTCGTGTAGACCTATGGCTACACCCACTACACTCGCCTCTGGGTTACACAGAGTCCCGGTCCCCTTAGGACAGCGGGGCTAGGTACCGCAGGGCTCTAGGTCTTCATCCCCGTCTTCCTTCTTCGCTGGTTACACACTGCCCTTACGCCTGTGTGCATCCCCTTTTATAGCCCCTGCTCACGAGGGACGGAGCTGATGCGGCGTCGACGTGAGCGTCGTTCCTTAATGACCCAATCACGACGCACTCTCTCTACGATCCGCTTTCCCCAGCGCGTGTTAACATTACTCCCCCAATCACACTGCGCTGCCACCTGATCACTCCCTCTCAGCGCGTCACCGCCCACAGCCAATCGGTACCCCGTAACCCACGACCCCGCGCTGACCCCTGATCCTCCACCGTCAGCGCGCGTCACCACCTACACAGCCAATCATCACGCACTGTGCATACGATCCTTAATCCCAGCGCGTATCACCTCTACACAGGCAAAGATGGCGATTATCCCACTTTCTGTACTGCCTTCTCCTGGCCAGCCAGCCAGGAGGAGGCACCTCGATGCCCACGGAAAGGGGGTTTCACAACATTCACTGTGTGATCCACTCACCCTTGCTGCCTTCCACTGCTGGATTACAGGCTTGCAACACCACCGCCTGGCGAATAATAGTAATAATTAAAAGTTTTATAGCGCGCACAAGAACGACTCAGAGGCATGAGGAACCACAGCCGTGCAGGAAGGAAGCCACGTGGTGAGCCAGTACCAACAATTGTCCAAGCTCTGCGGTCCTCTATGGAGGCATTATGCGCTAATTAATGACGAGTTTTATACCAGTGGGGGAAACCGGAGTACCCGGAGAAAACCCATGCGTGCGAGGGTGAAACACTCTATCCCTGTACAGGTGAAGATGGCGATTAGTCCACTTGCTCTACTGCCTTCTCCTGGCGAGTCAGGTTATGGCACCTCGACGCCCACGGGAAGGTGATTTGCCAACATCATTGTGCGGTGATTCACCAACCCTCGCTACCTTCCAGAGTGCTGGATTAGAGACGTGCACTACCAACACCAGGCGAATGATAACAATAATAATAACTTTCTACTTCTAACTTGATAACAATAGGCGAAAAATAACAACAGGCAAATGATAACGACAGGCGAATGAGAACAGTAATTATTATTTCCACTTAGAACTTGATAACAATAATTATTTCTACTTTTAACGAAATAACAATTATTTCTTCTTATAACGTGATTACAACAATAATAACTATTTCTACTTTTAACTTGACAACAGGCGAATGATAACCGGCAAATGATAAAAACAGGCAGCACATCTACGCCTCTACATAAGGAACGAAACAGGTGAATGTCTCCACAAATCTGGCTGTCGCCTGATGAAGCTAGTTGTAATTACTGGCGAAACGTCGTACTCAGATTGTAAATGTTGAGGCTTGACTCTCCAACACACCGTGTGCT
Organism: Lethenteron reissneri; assembly: GCF_015708825.2. NCBI lineage: Eukaryota > Metazoa > Chordata > Hyperoartia > Petromyzontiformes > Petromyzontidae > Lethenteron > Lethenteron reissneri. The sequence continues at coordinate 6,222 of NW_026890791.1, read as the reverse complement.
GTACTAGTTACAAATTGGCATGTTCTGACAATCCTTACTAGTTGGCTGTGTCGGGTGGTGGTGGGTTTAAACGACACATTTAAATATTTACGCGATCTAACCCAAAAAAGAAACCTCTATTATGGATGATATTGGTCGCGAAAGTCTACGTGTTAAACAAACCCGAAGGAATCAGAGAAAAATCGACGTGACCACGAGAGAAGATGCAAACTCCAAATATAGACATCAGGGTTGGGGTCAAACCTACGAATTCCAATATACCAGTTTAACACGTCGGCTTTCGCGAGGGGGTTTGCATCTCGCTCTGTGGTGCCTCATTATCTGACTCACCCAACCACTAAACTACTAAAGCCACCCACACACTCACTCACCCACTCACTATGCCACCCACTCACCTTGCCACCCACACTCACTCACCCTCTCACAAACCCACTCACCCTGCCACCCACTCAACCGCTAACTCACTCGCTCAAGCACACACTCAGCCACTCAAGAGCTTACCTGTGCACCCACCTACACACCCACTCATTAACTCAACGACCCACCCACCAACCCACTCACTCACTCACTCTAGACTCCACTCACCCACCCACTCACCTATTCACTCCCCCACTCACACACCCACCCACTCTCTAACTCACACACTCACCCACCAACCCAACCACACACTCAATCAATCACCCACCAACCACTCACCCACCCAATAAACGAAAACTGAACTATTTCTCATTGTACCAGCTAAGGCCCACAGAGCTATATAGATCTTTTTCAAAAGCGACCTTGTTACAAATTACAGGTAAACAAAGTGGCTTATCACATATACAAATCCTCTGAATGCAAATTTATTCTCAATGCAAAAACCCAGAGGACCCGGAGAAAAATCCACGTGACCACAGGGAGAAGATGCAAACTCGAAATATGCAGGCGGCAGGGTCGGGATCAATTCCATGACCTCCTGTATACTATGCAAGCTATTTAACATCTCACCACCATGGTGCCCCATTCTCTGACTCACTCACCCACCCACTCGCACACTAACTTCCCCACTCAACCTCCTACACTAACTTACTCACCCACCTACCAGCCACTCACCCAAACACCCACCCATTCACCTACTGACTCGCACCACTTACTCAAATACCCATACACTCACACAATGACCCAGCCACTGACTCGAACACCCACCAACTTACCCACCCAACCCCCATTCAACCACCCAACCACCAACCCACCCATTCACTCACTCACCCACTCGCCCACGAAACAAAAACTAAACTGTTTTTATTTTACCAGGTAAGGCCCACAGGGCTATATAGATCTTTTTCAAAAGCGACCTTGTTACAAATGACAGGTTAACTAAGTGGCTTATCACTTACACATGTGTGGTGGTCAAGGTTGACACCAAGGTTGACACAGGTCACACAGGTCACACAAGCTAGGGGAGAGGTACGTACCGGTCTGGACCGGCCCGGATTGACAGGGACGAGAGGTGGTTGGAACGGCTCTGAGGGGAGGGGGCTGGCGAGAGCCAGGGCCCGAGACATCCCCGCCCCTCAGAGAGAGGGGATATATAAGACGGCTCCCGGAGAGCGGAGGGGTCGATCGGAGGAGAAGCTGAAGGAGGAGAGCCGGAGATCCTGGACCCCCAAGCCTCAAGGATGCCGCCCCGCTGGAACTGAGTGGGCTGAGTAGTTGTAGGCTAGGGAAGAGAGTAGCTGAGTAGCTGTAGGCTAGGGAAGAGAGTAGCTGAGTAGCTGTAGGCTAGGGAAGAGAGTAGCTGAGTAGCTGTAGGCTAGGGAAGAGAGTAGCTGAGTAGCTGTAGGCTAGGGAAGAGAGTAGCTGAGTAGCTGTAGGCTAGGGAAGAGAGTAGCTGAGTAGCTGTAGGCTAGGGAAGAGAGTAGCTGAGTAGCTGTAGGCTAGGGAAGAGAGTAGCTGAGTAGCTGTAGGCTAGGGAAGAGAGTAGCTGAGTAGCTGTAGGCTAGGGAAGAGAGTAGCTGAGTAGCTGTAGGCTAGGGAAGAGAGTAGCTGAGTAGCTGTAGGCTAGGGAAGAGAGTAGCTGAGTAGCTGTAGGCTAGGGAAGAGAGTAGCTGAGTAGCTGTAGGCTAGGGAAGAGAGTAGCTGAGTAGCTGTAGGTAGGGAAGAGGTAGCTGAGTAGCTGTAGGCTAGGGAAGAGAGTAGCTGAGTAGCTGTAGGCTAGGGAAGAGAGTAGCTGAGTAGCTGTAGGCTAGGGAAGAGAGTAGCTGAGTAGCTGTAGGCTAGGGAAGAGAGTTAGCTGAGTAGCTGTAGGCTAGGGAAGAGAGTAGCTGAGTAGCTGTAGGCTAGGGAAGAGAGTAGCTGAGTAGCTGTAGGCTAGGGAAGAGAGTAGCTGAGTAGCTGTAGGCTAGGGAAGAGAGTAGCTGAGTAGCTGTAGGCTAGGGAAGAGAGTAGCTGAGTAGCTGTAGGCTAGGGAAGAGAGTAGCTGAGTAGCTGTAGGCTAGGGAAGAGAGTAGCTGAGTAGCTGTAGGCTAGGAAGAGAGTAGCTGAGTAGCTGTAGGCTAGGGAAGAGAGTAGCTGAGTAGCTGTAGGCTAGGGAAGAGAGTAGCTGAGTAGCTGTAGGCTAGGGAAGAGAGTAGCTGAGTAGCTGTAGGCTAGGGAAGAGAGTAGCTGAGTAGCTGTAGGCTAGGGAAAGAGTAACAGAGTAGCTGGAGGCTAGGGAAGAGAGTAGCTGAGTAGCTGTAGGCTAGGGAAGAGAGTAGCTGAGTAGCTGTAGGCTAGGGAAGAGAGTAGCTGAGTAGCTGTAGGCTAGGGAAGAGAGTAGCTGAGTAGCTGTAGGCTAGGGAAGAGAGTAGCTGAGTAGCTGTAGGCTAGGGAAGAGAGTAGCTGAGTAGCTGTAGGCTAGGGAAGAGAGTAGCTGAGTAGCTGTAGGCTAGGGAAGAGAGTAGCTGAGTAGCTGTAGGCTAGGGAAGAGAGTAGCTGAGTAGCTGTAGGCTAGGGGAAGAGAGTAGCTGAGTAGCTGTAGGCTAGGGAAGAGAGTAGCTGAGTAGCTGTAGGCTAGGGAAGAGAGTAGCTGAGTAGCTGTAGGCTAGGGAAGAGAGTAGCAGAGTAGCTGGAGGCTAGGGAAGAGAGTAGCTGAGTAGCTGTAGGCTAGGGAAGAGAGTAGCTGAGTAGCTGTAGGCTAGGGAAGAGAGTAGCTGAGTAGCTGTAGGCTAGGGAAGAGAGTAGCTGAGTAGCTGTAGGCTAGGGAAGAGAGTAGCTGAGTAGCTGTAGGCTAGGGAAGAGAGTAGCTGAGTAGCTGTAGGCTAGGGAAGAGAGTAACAGAGTAGCTGGAGGCTAGGGAAGGAGAGAAATGAGAATATAGCCGGAGGCTGTACCTCCCTAGGTTGTGTGTGGGGACTGTTTCCCCAGTGAGTCCTGAGGACTAGTGTTATCGGAATAAAAGCGTGTGGCCTCTACGAAGTGTCGGTCTCATTCAAGAATACTACACATGCATTGCAGCCAAATCCTCTGAATGCCAAGTTTATTCTCAATGCAGAGGGAAAACTCCGTGGACCTGGAACAAAAATCCACACGACCACGAGGAGAACAAGCACGATCAAATATACTTGCGACAGGGTCGGGATCGAATCGACAACCTCCTGTATATTAGGTGAGGAAGTTACCATCTCACCACCGTGGCACCCCATTCTCCGACTCACTCACTCACTCAAACACCCACCCATTCACCTATTCACGCACACCACTTACTCAAATACCCACCCTCTCACTCAATAACCCATCCACTCACTCATGAACCCACTGAAGCACTCACCCATACAAAAACCCACTCACCACTCACTCACCGACTCACTCACCCATGAAATCGCACACCCATCTTCTCAACCACTCAGCCAGCCACCCACTCAATCTCGTACCCACTAACTCTCTCACTTCCTCACCAACCTACCAACCTACCAACCCACCAGGGACGTGCGGTCAGGGGAGGCAGAGCCTCACCTGTCATACTCCAATGACAATAGTTTTTACGAAATAAAAAAAAAAAAGAGAATAATAAAATAAAAATTAAGATTTTTCCACTGATCTGTGTTATAAATGTCATTTCTGTACGATTCCAATCATTTTATAGTCAAAATTGCCAAATTTGCGGAGCTCCACTGCAAATACAGGAAGAGACGAGAGGCGAGGCAGCGACGAGCTCAGCCTCCCCTGATTGCGCAACCCCTCAGTAACTGGATGGAGCGCGGGCAATAAGCGCGTGCCTGCTACTATCTCAGTATGTCACCAATGTAATGTTTGTAGACCCCTTCATTTCATGTCCTCGCCTTCCATACTCCAGGTAACTTATTTCACGTATGTGTATTAAGATATTTAGGCTCGCTGGTCTCGTCATGAAACTGCAATGAAAAAGCACCAGGGGAGGCAGCCATCACATTTGCCTCACTGAGGAGGATGCGTCTAACACGCCCCCCTCCGTGAGGCCACGTCCCCCTGAGTGTGTGAATCTGGCTCTGACACAAGCCAGTGTCTCCCCAGCCATTGACCTCACCACACATCACTGCAAACCACCCACCCATCTCCTCACTCAACCACCCACCCAGTCGATCATCCACCCACTAACACTCACCACCCAACAACTCACTAACCCACCCAGCTCTCACTCACCGAGCCAGTCAATCTCTAACCCACCAACTCACTTTTAAACTGACTCTCTCAACTACAACTCACCCAGTCACTAACCCACTCACTCAATTTATAACCCACCCACTACCCACATAACCTGCTACCCACACACTCACTCATCCACAAATCCACTCACCCCCTCACTCATCCATCCACTCACATACTCACCCAGCCACTCACCTACTCACCCAGTCACATACACATCCATTCACCATGCCACCCACTCAATTTCTAACCCACTCACTCGCCCAACCACTCCCTCAGCAACTCACCCACTAACCACGTAATTATTCACCCACCCACCCACCACTCAACCACCCAATAATTCAACCACCAAAACATTCAACCACCCACTAACTCAACCACCCACTACCACCCACTAACTCAACCACCGAGCAACTCACACTCACCCACTCACCCACTCACCCACCCACCCACGCACTCACCCGCCCACTCACCAACACACTAAACTAAATCTAAATTGTGGTTATTTTACCAGGTAAGGCCCACAGAGCTAAACATCTTTTCAGAAATTACCTGGTTAAAAATTATAGGTCAACGAAGTGGCTTATGACATGTATTGCAGCCAAATCCTATAAATGCTTGTTGATTTTAAATGTGGAGGGAAATATACAGGTGTCAGGGTCGGGATCAAACCCACAACCTTCTGCATACCAGGCGAAGTATTTAACATCTCGCCACCGTGGCGCCCCACTGTCTGACTCTCCCACCCACTAACCCACACACTCACCCACTCACTCAATCACCCACTCACTCACTCAACTACTGAGCCATTCATACACTGACCCACTCACTAAGCCACCCACTCAATCACTAACCCACACTCATGCACCCAGCCACTCACTCACTCAGCGACTCACCTACGACGCATCAACCCATCCACTCACTCATCCACCCACGCACCCACTCACGCACGCACCCACTCATCCACACAATAAACGAATATTTAATTGGTTTTCATTTTACTGGGTAAGGCCCTGAGCTATAGATCTTTGTCGGAAGCCACCTCAGCACAAATGACAGTTCAATTAAGTGGCTTTTCACGTAGAATGTTATTGCAACCAAATTATACAAATGCATGTTCAAATGTGGAGGGACAACCTGGAGAAAATTCCACGCGACCACGGGGAAAACATAGAAACTCCAAATATACAAGCGGAAGGGCTGGGATAAATCCACAACCTCCTGTATACTAGGCGAGGTAGTTAACATCTCGGCACCATGGTGCCTCATTCTCCGACTCACCCACCCACTAACACACGAACTCATCTCCCATATTCAACACCCATCTACCCAAAAACTCAACCACCCACACATTCACGCAACAATCCACTCACCCACTCACACTTATTCACTCACCCACTAAACCATGCACCTGTCCACTCACCTATTCATCCACCCACTCACACACCCATTAAGCAACCCACCCACTTACCCTGCCACCCACTCAATCTCTAACCCACTCACTCACCCAGCCACGCAATCTCGAACCCACCAATTCACTAATCCTCTCACCAACTCACCAACCCACCTCTCACCCACTCC
>NW_026890790.1:0-28811 GCF_015708825.2 Lethenteron reissneri | reverse complement strand
GCCTCCAACTGCCCAGTAGCGTCCTTCACGAGCCTCCTCCACTGAGGCCGATCTTGACACCGCTGGTACCAGTCATCGGCAAGTCCACTCAGCTCCACGTCCTCCTGTACCACATCACTCCATCTCTTCTCCAGCCCGTGCCGCGCCCGTCTAGCCCCCTCGATCCGGCCGAACAAAAGCTGTTTAGGTATGCGGTGGCTGGGCATGCGGGCTACATGACCCAGCCAACGCAGCCTTGCCTGCCGGAGGAGCTCACTGATGGGACTTTGCCCAGATCTTTCAAGGATTTGTGAGCTCATCACACAATCCAGCCTGGTTAAACCCAGGATGGATCGTAGGCAGGCCAGCCTAAATGTTTCCAACCGGCGAAGATGCTCCACACACACACACACAGTGACACACACACAGTGACACACACACACAGTGACACACACACAGTGACACACACACAGTGACAAACACACACACAATGACAAACACACACACAGTGACACACACACAGTGACACACACAGTGACACACACACACAGTGACACACACACACAAACCTTTTTTCCTCCAGGTTCCTCCATAGATGTTGTAGCGGCACCACCACCATCACCACCATCACTATCACCACCATCACCACCACCCTGCACACACCACCACCGTCACCACCATCACCATCACCACCACCTTGCACACACCACCATCATCACCACCACCACCATCACCATCACCTCCACCACCACCACCTCCATCAAAACCACCACCACCATCACCACCACCACCTCCATCACCACCATCACCACCATCACCAACACCAACATCACCATCACCACCATCACCACCATCACCACCACCACCACCATCGTCACGACCATCATCACCATCACCACCACCATCACCACCATCGCCACCATCACCACCATCACCACCATCGCCACTATCACCACCATCACCACCATCACCACCATCACCACCATCATCATCATCAGCACCATCACCACCACCATCACCACCATCACCACCATCACCACCACCATCACCACCATCACCACCATCATCACCACCATCACCACCACCATCACTACCACCACCATCACCATCACCACCATCATCATCATCACCACCATCACCACCACCATTACCACCATCACCACCATCACCACCAACACCACCATCACCATCACCACCATCACCATCACCACCATCACCATCACCACCATCACCACCACCACCATCATCACCACCATCATCATCACCATCACCACCATCACCACCACACACCCATCACCATCACCACCATCACCATCACCACCATCACCACCATCACCATCACCACCACCACCATCACCACCATCACCTCCTCCACGTGAGTCATGTCGATGGCGAACATGAACGAGTCCGTGTCATCAAAACCATCCACGTCCTCCTGACACCTGGGACACGGGGAGACACGGGGAGACACGGTGAGACACGCGGGGACACGGGGAGACACGGGGAGACACGGGGAGACACGGGGAGACACGGGGGAGACACGGAGGGACACGGGGGAGACACGGGGAGGAGACACGAGGGGAGACAAGGGGAGGAGACACGGGGAGGAGACACGAGGGGAGACACGGGGAGACACGGGGAGACACGAGGAGGAGACACAGGGAGACACGGGGAGACACGGGGGGGGGGTGTCAGGGTGAGTGTTGGAGGTAAGGATGGTGAGAGGTGAGTGGGGGGTGAGTGGAATGGTGAGTGGGAGGGTGAGTGGGAGGTGAGTGGGGTGGTGAGTGGGTGGGTGGGTGAGTGAGTGGGTAGGTGGGTGAGTGGGTGGATGAGTGAGTGGGTGAGTGGGTGGGTGAGTGAGTGGGTAAGTGGGTGAGTGAGTGGGTGTGTGGGATGGTGAGTGAGATGGTGAGTGGGGAAGTGAGTGGGTGGGTGAGTGGGTGGGTGGGTGAGTGAGTGGGTGAGTGGGTGGGTGAGTGAGTGGGTGGGTAAGTGGGTGAGTGAGTGGATGGGTGAGTGGGTGAGTGGCTGGGTGAGTGGGTGAGTGGGTGGGTGGGTGAGTGAGTGGGTGGGTGAGTGGCTGGGTGAGTGGGTGAGTGGCTGGGTGAGTGGGTGAGTGGGTGGGTGGGTGAGTGAGTGGGTGAGTGGGTGGGTGGGTGAGTGGGTGGGTGAGTGGGTGAGTGGGTGAGTGTATCCTCACCGCCCTGGGGAATCGAAGTGGATGGAGACTGGATAGTTTGACGACTCTGCAACGGCAACATTCCCTGCAGACAAGCAAGAGACACGCAGAGACACACAGAGACACGCAGAGACCCGCAGAGACACGCAGAGACACACAGAGAACCACAGAGACCCACAGAGACCCACAGAGACACACAGAGACACACAGAGACCCATAGAGACACACAGAGACACACAGAGACCCATAGAGACACACAGAGATTCACAGAGACACACAGAGACACACAGAGACTCACAGAGACACACAGATACATGCGGAGACACACAGAGACACACAGAGACACACAGAGACACACAGATACATGTGGGGACATGTGGAGACACGCAGAGACACGCAGAGACACGCAGAGACACACAGAGACACACAGAGACACACAGAAACACAGATAGACACGGAAACACACAGAGACAGAGTGGAGAGACACGGAGACCCACAGATACATGCAGAGACACACATAGATCCACAGAGATTCACAGAGACACACAGAGACAGACAGAGAGACCCACAGAGACACAGAGACACACAGAGACTCATAGAGACACACAGAGAAACACAGAGACTCACAGAGACAAACAGAGACACGCAGAGACACGCAGAAACACGCAGAGACCCGCAGAGACACGCAGAGACACACAGAGAACCACAGAGACCCACAGAGACCCACAGAGACTCACAGAGACACACAGATACATGCAGAGACACACAGAGACACACAGAGACCCATAGAGACACACAGAGACACACAGAGACCCAAAGAGACACACAGAGATTCACAGAGACACACAGAGACACACAGAGACTCACAGAGACACACAGATACATGCGGAGACACACAGAGACACACAGAGACACACAGAGACACGCAGAGACACACAGAGACACACAGATACATGTGGGGACATGTGGAGACACACAGAGACACGCAGAGACACACAGATACACAGAGACACACAGAGACACAGAGAGACACGGAAACACACAGAGACAGAGTGGAGAGACACGGAGACCCACAGATACATGCAGAGACACACATAGATCCACAGAGATTCACAGAGACACACAGAGACAGGCAGAGAGACCCACAGAGACACAGAGACACACAGAGACTCATAGAGACACACAGAGAAACACAGAGACTCACAGAGACAAACAGAGACACGCAGAGACACGCAGAGACACACAGAGACCCACAGAGACACACAGAGAGACACAGACACCCACAGAGACCCCCACAAAGACTCACAGAGACGCACAGAGACACACAGAGACCCACAGAGAACCCCACAGAGACCCACAGAGACACACAGAGACCCCCACAGACACCCATAGAGTCCCACAGAGACACAGAGACCCACAGAGACTCATAGAGACCCACAGAGACCCACAGAGACACACAGAGACCCACAGAGACCCTCAGAGACCCACAGAGACCCATAGAGTCACACAGAGACCCACAGATACCCACAGAGAGACCCACAGAGACACACAGAGACACACAGAGACCCACAGAGACCCCAAAGAGACCCACAGAGACCCAAAAAGACACATCGAGACCTACACACACACCAGTGACACACACACACAGTGACACACACACACAGTGACACACACACACAGTGACACACACACACACACAGTGACACACACACACAGTGACACACACAGTGACACACACACACAGTGACACACACACAGTGACACACACACACAGTGACACACACACACAGTGACACACAAACACAGTGACACACACACACAGTGACACACACACACAGTGACACACACACACAGTGACACACACACAAACCTTGTTTCTTCCAGGTTCGTCCATAGATGTTGTAGCGGCACCACCACCATCACTACCACCATCACCATCACCACCATCATCACCACCCTGCACACACCACCACCATCATCACCATCACCACCATCATCACCACCACCACCATCACCACCACCATCACCACCACCCTGCACACACCCCCACCATCATCACCATCACCACCACCATCACCACCACCATCATCACCACCACCATCACCACCACCCTGCACACACCACCATCACCACCACCATCACCAACACCACCATCACCACCATCACCATCACCACCATCACCATCACCACCACCATCACCATCACCACCATCACCACCACCATCACCACCACCATCACCACCACCACCACCACTATCACCACCATCACCACCACAACCATCACCACCATCACCACCACCATCACCACCATCACCACCATCACCATCACCACCACCACCATCACCACCACCATCACCACCACCTCCACCACTATCACCACCACCATCACCACTATCACCACCATCACCACCACAACCATCACCACCATCACCACCACCATCACCACCATCACCATCACCACCATCATCACCCTCATCACCACCACCATCACCACAATCACCACCACCACCATCACCACTATCACCACCATCACCACCACCACCATCACCACCATCACCTCCTCCACGTGAGTCATGTCGATGGCGTTCATGAACGAGTCCGTGTCGTCAAAACCATCTACGTCCTCCTGACACCTGGGACACGGGGAGACACGGGGAGGAGACACGGGGAGACACGGGGAGACACGGGGGGACACGGGGAGACACGGGGAGACACGGTGAGGAGACACGGGGAGACACGGGGGGACACAGGGAGACACGGGGAGACACGGGGAGACGCGGGGAGACACGGTGAGGAGACACGGGGAGACACGGGGGGACACAGGGAGACACGGGGAGACACTGGGGAGACACGGGGAGACACGGGGAGGAGACACGGGGAGACACGGGGAGACACAGGGAGACACGGGGAGACACTGGGGAGACACGGGGAGGAGACACGGGGAGGAGACACGGGGAGACACGGGGAGACACAGGGAGACACGGGGAGACACTGGGGAGACACGGTGAGGAGACACGGGGAGACACGGGGGGACACGGGGAGACACGGGGAGACACGGTGACACACACACAGTGACACACACAGTGACACACACACACAGTGACACACACACACAAACCTTTTTTCCTCCAGGTTCCTCCATAGATGTTGTAGCGGCACCACCACCATCACCACCATCACTATCACCACCATCACCACCACCCTGCACACACCACCACCGTCACCACCATCACCATCACCACCACCTTGCACACACCACCATCATCACCACCACCACCATCACCATCACCTCCACCACCACCACCTCCATCAAAACCACCACCACCATCACCACCACCACCTCCATCACCACCATCACCACCATCACCAACACCAACATCACCATCACCACCATCACCACCATCACCACCACCACCACCATCGTCACGACCATCATCACCATCACCACCACCATCACCACCATCGCCACCATCACCACCATCACCACCATCGCCACTATCACCACCATCACCACCATCACCACCATCACCACCATCATCATCATCAGCACCATCACCACCACCATCACCACCATCACCACCATCACCACCACCATCACCACCATCACCACCATCATCACCACCATCACCACCACCATCACTACCACCACCATCACCATCACCACCATCATCATCATCACCACCATCACCACCACCATTACCACCATCACCACCATCACCACCAACACCACCATCACCATCACCACCATCACCATCACCACCATCACCATCACCACCATCACCACCACCACCATCATCACCACCATCATCATCACCATCACCACCATCACCACCAACACCACCATCACCATCACCACCATCACCATCACCACCATCACCACCATCACCATCACCACCACCACCATCACCACCATCACCTCCTCCACGTGAGTCATGTCGATGGCGAACATGAACGAGTCCGTGTCATCAAAACCATCCACGTCCTCCTGACACCTGGGACACGGGGAGACACGGGGAGACACGGTGAGACACGCGGGGACACGGGGAGACACGGGGAGACACGGGGAGACACGGGGAGACACGGGGGAGACACGGAGGGACACGGGGGAGACACGGGGAGGAGACACGAGGGGAGACAAGGGGAGGAGACACGGGGAGGAGACACGAGGGGAGACACGGGGAGACACGGGGAGACACGAGGAGGAGACACAGGGAGACACGGGGAGACACGGGGGGGGGGTGTCAGGGTGAGTGTTGGAGGTAAGGATGGTGAGAGGTGAGTGGGGGGTGAGTGGAATGGTGAGTGGGAGGGTGAGTGGGAGGTGAGTGGGGTGGTGAGTGGGTGGGTGGGTGAGTGAGTGGGTAGGTGGGTGAGTGGGTGGATGAGTGAGTGGGTGAGTGGGTGGGTGAGTGAGTGGGTAAGTGGGTGAGTGAGTGGGTGTGTGGGATGGTGAGTGAGATGGTGAGTGGGGAAGTGAGTGGGTGGGTGAGTGGGTGGGTGGGTGAGTGAGTGGGTGAGTGGGTGGGTGAGTGAGTGGGTGGGTAAGTGGGTGAGTGAGTGGATGGGTGAGTGGGTGAGTGGCTGGGTGAGTGGGTGAGTGGGTGGGTGGGTGAGTGAGTGGGTGGGTGAGTGGCTGGGTGAGTGGGTGAGTGGCTGGGTGAGTGGGTGAGTGGGTGGGTGGGTGAGTGAGTGGGTGAGTGGGTGGGTGGGTGAGTGGGTGGGTGAGTGGGTGAGTGGGTGAGTGTATCCTCACCGCCCTGGGGAATCGAAGTGGATGGAGACTGGATAGTTTGACGACTCTGCAAACGGCAACATTCCCTGCAGACAAGCAAGAGACACGCAGAGACACACAGAGACACGCAGAGACCCGCAGAGACACGCAGAGACACACAGAGAACCACAGAGACCCACAGAGACCCACAGAGACACACAGAGACACACAGAGACCCATAGAGACACACAGAGACACACAGAGACCCATAGAGACACACAGAGATTCACAGAGACACACAGAGACACACAGAGACTCACAGAGACACACAGATACATGCGGAGACACACAGAGACACACAGAGACACACAGAGACACACAGATACATGTGGGGACATGTGGAGACACGCAGAGACACGCAGAGACACGCAGAGACACACAGAGACACACAGAGACACACAGAAACACAGATAGACACGGAAACACACAGAGACAGAGTGGAGAGACACGGAGACCCACAGATACATGCAGAGACACACATAGATCCACAGAGATTCACAGAGACACACAGAGACAGACAGAGAGACCCACAGAGACACAGAGACACACAGAGACTCATAGAGACACACAGAGAAACACAGAGACTCACAGAGACAAACAGAGACACGCAGAGACACGCAGAAACACGCAGAGACCCGCAGAGACACGCAGAGACACACAGAGAACCACAGAGACCCACAGAGACCCACAGAGACTCACAGAGACACACAGATACATGCAGAGACACACAGAGACACACAGAGACCCATAGAGACACACAGAGACACACAGAGACCCAAAGAGACACACAGAGATTCACAGAGACACACAGAGACACACAGAGACTCACAGAGACACACAGATACATGCGGAGACACACAGAGACACACAGAGACACACAGAGACACGCAGAGACACACAGAGACACACAGATACATGTGGGGACATGTGGAGACACACAGAGACACGCAGAGACACACAGATACACAGAGACACACAGAGACACAGAGAGACACGGAAACACACAGAGACAGAGTGGAGAGACACGGAGACCCACAGATACATGCAGAGACACACATAGATCCACAGAGATTCACAGAGACACACAGAGACAGGCAGAGAGACCCACAGAGACACAGAGACACACAGAGACTCATAGAGACACACAGAGAAACACAGAGACTCACAGAGACAAACAGAGACACGCAGAGACACGCAGAGACACACAGAGACCCACAGAGACACACAGAGAGACACAGACACCCACAGAGACCCCCACAAAGACTCACAGAGACGCACAGAGACACACAGAGACCCACAGAGAACCCCACAGAGACCCACAGAGACACACAGAGACCCCCCACAGACACCCATAGAGTCCCACAGAGACACAGAGACCCACAGAGACTCATAGAGACCCACAGAGACCCACAGAGACACACAGAGACCCACAGAGACCCTCAGAGACCCACAGAGACCCATAGAGTCACACAGAGACCCACAGATACCCACAGAGAGACCCACAGAGACACACAGAGACACACAGAGACCCACAGAGACCCCCAAAGAGACCCACAGAGACCCAAAAAGACACATCGAGACCTACACACACACAGTGACACACACACACAGTGACACACACACACAGTGACACACACACACAGTGACACACACACACACACAGTGACACACACACACAGTGACACACACAGTGACACACACACACAGTGACACACACACAGTGACACACACACACAGTGACACACACACACAGTGACACACAAACACAGTGACACACACACACAGTGACACACACACACAGTGACACACACACACAGTGACACACACACAAACCTTGTTTCTTCCAGGTTCGTCCATAGATGTTGTAGCGGCACCACCACCATCACTACCACCATCACCATCACCACCATCATCACCACCCTGCACACACACCACCACCATCATCACCATCACCACCATCATCACCACCACCACCATCACCACCACCATCACCACCACCCTGCACACACCCCCACCATCATCACCATCACCACCACCATCACCACCACCATCATCACCACCACCATCACCACCACCCTGCACACACCACCATCACCACCACCATCACCAACACCACCATCACCACCATCACCATCACCACCATCACCATCACCACCACCATCACCATCACCACCATCACCACCACCATCACCACCACCATCACCACCACCACCACCACTATCACCACCATCACCACCACAACCATCACCACCATCACCACCACCATCACCACCATCACCACCATCACCATCACCACCACCACCATCACCACCACCATCACCACCACCTCCACCACTATCACCACCACCATCACCACTATCACCACCATCACCACCACAACCATCACCACCATCACCACCACCATCACCACCATCACCATCACCACCATCATCACCCTCATCACCACCACCATCACCACAATCACCACCACCACCATCACCACTATCACCACCATCACCACCACCACCATCACCACCATCACCTCCTCCACGTGAGTCATGTCGATGGCGTTCATGAACGAGTCCGTGTCGTCAAAACCATCCACGTCCTCCTGACACCTGGGACACGGGGAGACACGGGGAGGAGACACGGGGAGACACGGGGAGACACGGGGGGACACGGGGAGACACGGGGAGACACGGTGAGGAGACACGGGGAGACACGGGGGGACACAGGGAGACACGGGGAGACACGGGGAGACGCGGGGAGACACGGTGAGGAGACACGGGGAGACACGGGGGGACACAGGGAGACACGGGGAGACACTGGGGAGACACGGGGAGACACGGGGAGGAGACACGGGGAGACACGGGGAGACACAGGGAGACACGGGGAGACACTGGGGAGACACGGGGAGGAGACACGGGGAGGAGACACGGGGAGACACGGGGAGACACAGGGAGACACGGGGAGACACTGGGGAGACACGGTGAGGAGACACGGGGGAGACACGGGGGGACACGGGGAGACACGGGGAGACACGGGGAGACATGGTGAGGAGACACGGGGAGACACGGGGAGGAGACACGGGAGGAGACACGGGGAGACACGGGGAGACACGGGGAGACACGGGGAGACACTGGGGAGACACGGGGAGACACGGGGAGGAGGCACGGGGAGACACGGGGAGACACGGGGAGACACAGTGAGACACGGGGAGACACGGTAAGACACGGGGAGACACGGGGAGACACGGGGAGGAGACACGGGGAGACACGGGGAGACACGGGGAAGAGACACGGGGAGACACTGGGGAGACACGGGGAGACACGGGGAGACACGGGGAGGAGACACGGGGAGACACGGGGAGACACGGTGAGGAGACACGGGGAGACACGGGGAGACACGGGGAGGAGACACGGGGAGGAACACGGGGAGACACGGGGAGGAGACACGGGGAGACACGGGGACACGGAGACACGGGGAGGAGACACGGGGAGGAGACACTGGGGAGACACTGGGGAGACACGGGGAGACACGGGAGGAGACACGGGGGGAGAGACACGGGGGGGGGGGGTGTCAGGGTGAGTGGTGAGTGGGAGGTGAGTGGGGTGGTGAGTGGGGTGGTGAGAGGGTGGGTGAGTGGGTGGGTAAGTGAGTGGGTAAGTGGGTAAGTGAGTGAGTGGGTGTGTGAGTGGCTGGGTGAGTGAGTGAGTGAGTGGGTGGGTGAGTGGGTGGGTGAGTGAGTGGGTGAGTGGGTGGGTGAGTGAGTGGCTGGGTGAGTGAGTGGGTGAGTGGGTGGGTGAGTGGGTGGGTAAGTGGGTGAGTGAGTGGCTGGGTGAGTGGGTGAGTGAGTGAGTGGGTGAGTGGGTGAGTGGGTGAGTGGGTGAGCGTTTCCTCACCGCCCTGGGGAATCGAATTGGATGGAGACTGGGTAGTTTGACGACTCTGCAAACGGCAACATTCCCTGCAGACAAGCAAGAGACACACAGAGACACACAGAGACACACAGAGACACACAGAGACACATGGAGACACACAGAGGCACACGGAGACACACAGAGACACGCGGAGACACACAGAGACACACAGAGACGCACAGATACATGTGGAGACATGTGGAGACACACAGAGACACGCAGAGACACACAGAGACCCACAGAGACCCACAGAGACACACAGAAACCAACAGAGACCCCCACAGAGACACACAGAGATCCACAGAGACACACAGACACCCCCACAGAGACACACAGAGACACACAGAGACCCACAGAGACACACAGAGAGACACAGAGACCCACAGCGACCCCCACAAAGACTTACAGAGACCCACAGAGACACACAGAGACCCACAGAGACCCCAACAGAGACACACAGACATCCACAGAGACCCACAGAGACCCACGGAGACACACAGAGACCCACAGAGATCCACAGAGACCCCCACAGAGACACAGAGACCCACGGAGACCCATAGAGACCCACAGAGACCCATAGAGTCCTACAGAGACACAGATACCCACAGAGACCCACAAAGACCCATAGAGTCACACAGAGACCCCCAAAGAGACCCACAGAGGCCCAAAGAGACACATCGAGACCTACACACACACAGTGACACACACACACAGTGACACACACACACAGTGACACACACACAGTGACACACACAGTGACACACACACACGGTGACACACACAGTGACACACACACACAGTAACACACACACAGTGACACACACACACAGTGACACAACACACACAGTGACACACACACACAGTGACACACACACACACAGTGACACACACAGTGACACACACACAGTGACACACACACACAGTGACACACACACACACAGTGACACACACAGTGACACACACACAGTGACACACACACACAGTGACACACACACACAGTGACACACACACACACAGTGACACACACACACAGTGACACACAAACAGTGACACACACACACAGTGACACACACACAGTGACGCGCACACACACAGTGACACAAACACAGTGACACACACACAGTGACACACACACACAGTGACACAAAGATAAAGACAAAGACAAAGATCCCCCGTATAGCCTGAACAGACTGTAGGGGCAAGTGCTGTTAGCGAGCACCTATGAAGGCCGGAACGGTACACGAGGGGGTGGGTGGCCAGCACCACGCCCGACCGCCTTTGTCTCCCTAGTGGCGATGTTTACACACCGCACCAGGTACTCATTTAAGGCTGAGTCGACCTAGGGGAGGCCCAGGACCGGTTCAGATAATCGTCACTGGTGTTAGCCGTGAGCGGGAATCGAACCCGGGTCGCCAGGTTCATAGCGCAGCGCGCTAACCGCTACACCACCGCTCCCCACACACACAGTGACACACACACACAGTGACACACACACACAGTGACACACACACACAGTGACACACACACAAACCTTGTTTCTTCCAGGTTCGTCCATAGATGTTGTAGCGGCACCACCACCATCACTACCACCATCACCATCACCACCATCATCACCACCCTGCACACACCACCACCATCATCACCATCACCACCATCATCACCACCACCACCATCACCACCACCATCACCACCACCCTGCACACACCCCCACCATCATCACCATCACCACCACCATCACCACCACCATCATCACCACCACCATCACCACCACCCTGCACACACCACCATCACCACCACCATCACCAACACCACCATCACCACCATCACCATCACCACCATCACCATCACCACCACCATCACCATCACCACCATCACCACCACCATCACCACCACCATCACCACCACCACCACCACTATCACCACCATCACCACCACAACCATCACCACCATCACCACCACCATCACCACCATCACCACCATCACCATCACCACCACCACCATCACCACCACCATCACCACCACCTCCACCACTATCACCACCACCATCACCACTATCACCACCATCACCACCACAACCATCACCACCATCACCACCACCATCACCACCATCACCATCACCACCATCATCACCCTCATCACCACCACCATCACCACAATCACCACCACCACCATCACCACTATCACCACCATCACCACCACCACCATCACCACCATCACCTCCTCCACGTGAGTCATGTCGATGGCGTTCATGAACGAGTCCGTGTCGTCAAAACCATCCACGTCCTCCTGACACCTGGGACACGGGGAGACACGGGGAGGAGACACGGGGAGACACGGGGAGACACGGGGGGACACGGGGAGACACGGGGAGACACGGTGAGGAGACACGGGGAGGACACGGGGGGACACAGGGAGACACGGGGAGACACGGGGAGACGCGGGGAGACACGGTGAGGAGACACGGGGAGACACGGGGGGACACAGGGAGACACGGGGAGACACTGGGGAGACACGGGGAGACACGGGGAGGAGACACGGGGAGACACGGGGAGACACAGGGAGACACGGGGAGACACTGGGGAGACACGGGGAGGAGACACGGGGAGGAGACACGGGGAGACACGGGGAGACACAGGGAGACACGGGGAGACACTGGGGAGACACGGTGAGGAGACACGGGGAGACACGGGGGGACACGGGGAGACACGGGGAGACACGGGGAGACATGGTGAGGAGACACGGGGAGACACGGGGAGGAGACACGGGGAGGAGACACGGGGAGACACGGGGAGACACGGGGAGACACGGGGAGACACTGGGGAGACACGGGGAGACACGGGGAGGAGACACGGGGAGACACGGGGAGACACGGGGAGACACAGTGAGACACGGGGAGACACGGTAAGACACGGGGAGACACGGGGAGACACGGGGAGGAGACACGGGGAGACACGGGGAGACACGGGGAAGAGACACGGGAGACACTGGGGAGACACGGGGAGACACGGGAGACACGGGGAGGAGACACGGGGAGACACGGGGAGACACGGTGAGGAGACACGGGGAGACACGGGGAGACACGGGGAGGAGGACACGGGGAGACACGGGGAGACACGGGGAGGAGACACGGGGAGGAGACACGGGAGGAGACACTGGGGAGACACTGGGGAGACACGGGGAGACACGGGGAGGAGACACGGGGGGAGAGACACGGGGGGGGGGGGGTGTCAGGGTGAGTGGTGAGTGGGAGGTGAGTGGGGTGGTGAGTGGGGTGGTGAGAGGGTGGGTGAGTGGGTGGGTAAGTGAGTGGGTAAGTGGGTAAGTGAGTGAGTGGGTGTGTGAGTGGCTGGGTGAGTGAGTGAGTGAGTGGGTGGGTGAGTGGGTGGGTGAGTGAGTGGCTGGGTGAGTGAGTGGGTGAGTGGGTGGGTTAGTGGGTGGGTAAGTGGGTGAGTGAGTGGCTGGGTGAGTGGGTGAGTGAGTGAGTGGGTGAGTGGGTGAGTGGGTGAGTGGGTGAGCGTTTCCTCACCGCCCTGGGGAATCGAATTGGATGGAGACTGGGTAGTTTGACGACTCTGCAAACGGCAACATTCCCTGCAGACAAGCAAGAGACACACAGAGACACACAGAGACACACAGAGACACACAGAGACACATGGAGACACACAGAGGCACACGGAGACACACAGAGACACGCGGAGACACACAGAGACACACAGAGACGCACAGATACATGTGGAGACATGTGGAGACACACAGAGACACGCAGAGACACACAGAGACCCACAGAGACCCACAGAGACACACAGAAACCAACAGAGACCCCCACAGAGACACACAGAGATCCACAGAGACACACAGACACCCCCACAGAGACACACAGAGACACACAGAGACCCACAGAGACACACAGAGAGACACAGAGACCCACAGCGACCCCCACAAAGACTTACAGAGACCCACAGAGACACACAGAGACCCACAGAGACCCCAACAGAGACACACAGACATCCACAGAGACCCACAGAGACCCACGGAGACACACAGAGACCCACAGAGATCCACAGAGACCCCCACAGAGACACAGAGACCCACGGAGACCCATAGAGACCCACAGAGACCCATAGAGTCCTACAGAGACACAGATACCCACAGAGACCCACAAAGACCCATAGAGTCACACAGAGACCCCCAAAGAGACCCACAGAGGCCCAAAGAGACACATCGAGACCTACACACACACAGTGACACACACACACAGTGACACACACACACAGTGACACACACACAGTGACACACACAGTGACACACACACACGGTGACACACACAGTGACACACACACACAGTAACACACACACAGTGACACACACACACAGTGACACAACACACACAGTGACACACACACACAGTGACACACACACACACAGTGACACACACAGTGACACACACACAGTGACACACACACACAGTGACACACACACACACAGTGACACACACAGTGACACACACACAGTGACACACACACACAGTGACACACACACACAGTGACACACACACACACAGTGACACACACACACAGTGACACACACACAGTGACACACACACACAGTGACACACACACAGTGACGCGCACACACACAGTGACACAAACACAGTGACACACACACAGTGACACACACACACAGTGACACAAAGATAAAGACAAAGACAAAGATCCCCCGTATAGCCTGAACAGACTGTAGGGGCAAGTGCTGTTAGCGAGCACCTATGAAGGCCGGAACGGTACACGAGGGGGTGGGTGGCCAGCACCACGCCCGACCGCCTTTGTCTCCCTAGTGGCGATGTTTACACACCGCACCAGGTACTCATTTAAGGCTGAGTCGACCTAGGGGAGGCCCAGGACCGGTTCAGATAATCGTCACTGGTGTTAGCCGTGAGCGGGAATCGAACCCGGGTCGCCAGGTTCATAGCGCAGCGCGCTAACCGCTACACCACCGCTCCCCACACACACAGTGACACACACACACAGTGACACACACACACACAGTGACACACACACACAGTGACACACAAACAGTGACACACAGTGACACACACACAGTGACGCGCACACACACAGTGGCACAAACACAGAGATACACACACACAGTGACACACACACACACAGTGACACACAAACACAGTGACACACACACACACACAGTGACACACACACACAGTGACACACACACACACAGTGACACACACACAGTGACACACAAACAGTGACACACAGTGACATGCACACAGTGACGCGCACACACACAGTGACACAAACACAGTGACACACACACACAGTGACACACACACAGTGACACATAAACACAGTGACACACACACACAGTGACACACACACAGTGACACACACACAAACAGTGACACACACACAGTGACACACACACACAGTGACACACACACACAGTGACGCACACACAGTGACACACAAACAGTGACACACACACACAGTGACACACACACAGTGACACACACACACACGGTGACACACACACACACACAGTGACACACACACAGTGACACACACACACAGTGACACACACAGTGACACACACACAGTGACAAACACACACACAGTGACACACACACAGTGACACACACACAGTGACACACACACACAGTGACACACAAACACAGTGACACACACACACAGTGACATACACACACAGTGACACACACACAGTGACACACACACAGTGACACACACACACACAGTGACACACAAACACAGTGACACACACACAGTGACACACACACAGTGACACACACACACAGTGACACACAAACACAGTGACACACACACACAGTGACATACACACACAGTGACACACACACAGTGACACACACACAGTGACACACACACACACAGTGACACACACACACAGTGACACACACAGTGACACACACACAGTGACACACACACACAGTGACACACACACACACAGTGACACACACAGTGACACACACACAGTGACACACACACACAGTGACACACACACACAGTGACACACACACACACAGTGACACACACACACAGTGACACACAAACAGTGACACACACACACACAGTGACACACACACAGTGACGCGCACACACACAGTGACACAAACACAGTGACACACACACAGTGACACACACACACAGTGACACACACAGTGACACACACACACAGTGACACACACACACACAGTGACACACACACACAGTGACACACACACACACAGTGACACACACACAGTGACACACAAACAGTGACACACAGTGACATGCACACAGTGACGCGCACACACACAGTGACACAAACACAATGACACACACACACAGTGACACACACACAGTGACACATAAACACAGTGACACACACACAGTGACACACACACAGTGACACACACACACACAGTGACACACACACAGTGACACACACACACAGTGACACACACACACAGTGACGCACACACAGTGACACACAAACAGTGACACACACACACACAGTGACACACACACAGTGACACACACACACACGGTGACACACACACACACACAGTGACACACACACAGTGACACACACACACAGTGACACACACAGTGACACACACACAGTGACAAACACACACACAGTGACACACACACAGTGACACACACACAGTGACACACACACACAGTGACACACAACACAGTGACACACACACACAGTGACACACACACAGTGACACACAACAACAACAACAACAACCGCCATTCGCCACTAAGTGGCGGTGACGTCACCACGATGCTTGTGCCAGGCCAAGTGCACCTTGAGGCCACGTGAAGTGTCGAAAGCCCGCTGGCAGGAGGTCACGGGGCAGACCCAGGTGCCACTGGTCGACTGACCGAGATGACCGAGATGACTGGCTGATGCACCACCTGTGCCCCCTACTGTGCCAACTTGCTGTGCTTTAGCCACCCGGCGCTCCGCTCGTTGATTGTGAGCGTCGCTCGCTCCGCCCTCCGTTGTTGTTGGAGGGCGACTGCCTCCAACTGCCCAGTAGCGTCCTTCACGAGCCTCCTCCACTGAGGCCGATCTTGACACCGCTGGTACCAGTCATCGGCAAGTCCACTCAGCTCCACGTCCTCCTGTACCACATCACTCCATCTCTTCTCCAGCCCGTGCCGCGCCCGTTTAGCCCCCTCGATCCGGCCGAACAAAAGCTGTTTAGGCATGCGGTGGCTGGGCATGCGGGCTACATGACCCAGCCAACGCAGCCTTGCCTGCCGGAGGAGCTCACTGATGGGACTTTGCCCAGATCTTTCAAGGATTTGTGAGCTCCTCACACAATCCAGCCTGGTTAAACCCAGGATGGATCGTAGGCAGGCCAGCCTAAATGTTTCCAACCGGCGAAGATGCTCCACCAGGGGGGTCCACGTCTCGCAAGCGTAGAGAAGGGAGGGAATGACCGTGGCCGAGAAGACCTGAAGCTTCGTGCGGAGCGACAGACCAGGTAGCTTCCACACAGCGTTACGCAACCGATGAAAAGATATTGCCGCTCGACTGATTCGGAGTGAGACCTCTGCTGATAGACTGGAGCCGGTCATGAGCACACTGCCCAGGTATGGGAAACTCTCCACTCTCTCCACAACTGCCCCATCACCAATTGGGAGTTGTGGGGGTGGAGTGTCCGATGGTACAAAATACCCAGGCAGGTGCCTGGTTTTGGTGGGGCTGATGGTAAGGCCACATACACAAACCTTGTTTCTTCCAGGTTCCTCCATAGATGTTGTAGCGGCACCACCATCATCACCACCACCACCATCATCACCACCACCATCACCACCACCCTGCACACACCACCACCATCATCACCATCACCACCACCATCACCACCATCACCACCACCCTGCACACACCACCACCATCATCACCATCACCACCACCATCATCACCACCACCATCACCACCACCCTGCACACACCACCATCACCACCACCACCATCACCACCATCACCACCATCACCACCATCACCACCATCACCACCACCATCTCCACAACCATCACCACCACCATCACCACCATCACCACCATCACCACCACAACCATCACCACCATCACAACCATCACCACCATCACCACCACCACCATCACCACCCCCATCACCACCACCTCCACCACCATCACCACCACCACCACCATCACCACTATCACCACCATCACCACCACAACCATCACCACCATCACCACCACCAACACCACCATCACCATCACCACCATCACCACCATCACCATCACCACCACCACCATCACCACCATTACCTCCTCCACGTGAGTCATGTCGATGGCGTTCATGAACGAGTCCGTGTCGTCAAAACCATCCACGTCCTCCTGACACCTGGGACACGGGGAGACACGTGGGAGACACGGGGAGACACGGGGAGACACGGGGGGACATGGGGAGACACGGGGAGACACGGGGGGGAGACACGGGGAGACACGGGGAGACACGGGGAGACACGGTGAGGAGACACGGGGAGGAGACACGGGGAGGAGACACGGGGGGAGACACGGGGAGACACGGGGAGACACGGTGAGGAGACACGGGGAGACACGGGGAGGAGACACGGGGAGGAGACACGGGGAGACACGGGGAGACACGGGGAGACACGGGGAGACACGGGGGGGGGGGGTGAGTGGAATGGTGAGTGGGACGGTGAGTGGGAGGTGAGTGGGGTGGTGAGTGGGGTGGTGAGTGGGTGGGTGGGTGAGTGGGTAGGTGGGTGAGTGGGTGGATGAGTGAGTGGGTGGGTAAGTGGGTGAGTGAGTGGGTAAGTGGGTGAGTGAGTGGGTGTGTGGGATGGTGAGTGAGATGGTGAGTGGGTGAGTGAGTGAGTGGGTGGGTGAGTGAGTGAGTGAGTGGGTGGGTGGGTAGGTGAGTGGGTGAGTGGGTGGGTGAGTGAGTGGGTGGGTAAGTGGGTGAGTGAGTGGCTGGGTGAGTGGGTGAGTGGCTGGGTGAGTGGGTGGGTGGGTGAGTGGGTGGTTGAGTGGCTGGGTGAGTGAGTGAGTGGCTGGGTGAGTGGGTGAGTGGGTGAGTGAGTGGGTGGGTGGGTGAGTGGGTGGGTGAGTGGGTGAGTGGGTGAGTGTATCCTCACCGCCCTGGGGAATCGAAGTGGATGGAGACTGGGTAGTTTGACGACTCTGCAAACGGCAACATTCCCTGCAGACACGCAAGAGACACGCAGAGACACACAGAGACACACAGAGGCACACAGAGACTCACAGAGACACACAGAGATACACGGAGACACACAGAGACACGCAGAGACATACAGAGACCCACAGAGACACACAGAGAAACACAGACCCATAGAGACACACAGAGACACACAGAGACCCATAGAGACACACAGAGATTCACAAAGACACACAGAGACACACAGAGACTCACAGAGACACACAGATACATGCGGAGACACACAGAGGCACACGGAGACACAGAGACACACAGAGACCCACAGAGACCCATAGAGTCCCACAGAGACACAGAGACCCACAGAGACTCATAGAGACCCACAGAGACCCACAGAAACCCATAGAGTTCCACAAAGACACAGAGACCCACAGAGACCCATAGAGACACACAGAGACACACAGAGACCCATAGAGACACACAGAGATTCACAAAGACACACAGAGACACACAGAGACTCACAGAGACACACAGATACATGCGGAGACACAGAGGCACACGGAGACACAGAGACACACAGAGACCCACAGAGACCCATAGAGTCCCACAGAGACACAGAGACCCACAGAGACTCATAGAGACCCACAGAGACCCACAGAGACCCACGGAAACACAGAGAGACCCCCACAGAGACCCACAGAGACCCACAGAGACCCATAGAGTTCCACAAAGACACAGAGACCCACAGAGACTCATAGAGACCCACAGAGACCCACAGAGACCCACGGAGACACACAGAGACCCACAGAGACCAATAGAGTCACACAGAGACCCACAGAGACCCACAGAGAGACCCACAGAGATACACAGAGACCCACAGAGACCCCCAAAGAGACCCACAGAGACCCAAAAAGACACATCGAGACCTACACACACACAGTCACACACATAGTGACACACACACACAGTGACACACACACACACAGTAACACACACACAGTGACACACACACAGTGACAAACACAGTGACACACACACAGTGACACACACACACAGTTACACACACACAGTGACACACACACAGTGACACACACACAGTGACACACACACAGTAACACACACACACAGTGACACACACACACAGTGACACACACACACAGTGACACACACACGCAGTGACACACACACAGTGACACACACAGTGACCCACACACAGTGACACAAAGATAAAAAGACAAAGATCCCCCGTATAGCCTGAACAGACTGTAGGGGCAAGTGCTGTTAGCGAGCACCTATGAAGGCCGGAACGGTACACGAGGGGGTGGGTGGCCAGCACCACGCCCGACCGCCTTTGTCTCCCTAGCGGCGATGTTTACACACCGCACCAGGTACTCATTTAAGGCTGAGTCGACCTAGGGGAGGCCCAGGACCGGTTCAGATAATCGTCACTGGTGTTAGCCGTGAGCGGGAATCGAACCCGGGTCGCCAGGTTCATAGCGCAGCGCGCTAACCGCTACACCACCGCTCCCCACACAGTGACACACACACACAGTGACACACACACACAGTGACACACACACAGTGACACACACACACAGTGACACACACACACACACAGTGACACACAACAACCGCCATTCGCCACTAAGTGGCGGTGACGTCACCACGATGCTTGTGCCAGGCCAAGTGCACCTTGAGGCCACGTGAAGTGTCGAAAGCCCGCTGGCAGGAGGTCACGGGGCAGACCCAGGTGCCACTGGTCGACTGACCGAGATGACCGAGATGACTGGCTGATGCACCACCTGTGCCCCCTACTGTGCCAACTTGCTGTGCTTTAGCCACCCGGCGCTCCGCTCGTTGTTGTGAGCGTCGCTCCTCCGCCCTCCGTTGTTGTTGGAGGGCGACTGCCTCCAACTGCCCAGTAGCGTCCTTCACGAGCCTCCTCCACTGAGGCCGATCTTGACACCGCTGGTACCAGTCATCGGCAAGTCCACTCAGCTCCACGTCCTCCTGTACCACATCACTCCATCTCTTCTCCAGCCCGTGCCGCGCCCGTCTAGCCCCCTCGATCCGGCCGAACAAAAGCTGTTTAGGCATGCGGTGGCTGGGCATGCGGGCTACATGACCCAGCCAACGCAGCCTTGCCTGCCGGAGGAGCTCACTGATGGGACTTTGCCCAGATCTTTCAAGGATTTGTGAGCTCCTCACACAATCCAGCCTGGTTAAACCCAGGATGGATCGTAGGCAGGCCAGCCTAAATGTTTCCAACCGGCGAAGATGCTCCACCAGGGGGGTCCACGTCTCGCAAGCGTAGAGAAGGGAGGGAATGACCGTGGCCGAGAAGACCTGAAGCTTCGTGCGGAGCGACAGACCAGGTAGCTTCCACACAGCGTTACGCAACCGATGAAAAGATATTGCCGCTCGACTGATTCGGAGTGAGACCTCTGCTGATAGACTGGAGCCGGTCATAAGCACACTGCCCAGGTATGGGAAACTCTCCACTCTCTCCACAACTGCCCCATCACCAATTGGGAGTTGTGGGGGTGGAGTGTCCGATGGTACAAAATACCCAGGCAGGTGCTTAGTTTTGGTGGGGCTGATGGTAAGGCCCCACCTCTTAGTGGCACGCTCCAGGTTCAGCAGCAGCGTCTCCAACTCCTCTTCTGAATGAGCAGCTATTACCAAATAATCGGCATACATAACGTGGTTGACCAATAGGGAGCCATCCCTTGATCGCACCCGGGCGTCGATCAGCCTCCCATTATATCTGTACCAAACGGAAATTCCCCCGGTACAGCTATTGAAGGCTTCACGAACTACGCGGTCAAAATAGATGTTAAATAATGTGGGAGCCAGAGGACATCCCTGTCGCACCCCAAGGTGTACAGGGAAAGGCTCCGACTCCCGGCCACGTAGTTTTACCCGGGCCCGCTCACCATCATGAAGGTCCTTAATGATCGTGAGCAGAGGGTCAGGGACTCCGAAAGCACGAAGAACAACCCAGAGTCCAGTCCTACTGATGGTATCATAGGCCTTGACCAGGTCAATAAAGCAGAGATGTAGGTCTTTTTGGAATTCCCTACACCTCTGCTGTAGCAGACGGACAGAAAATATGGCATCTGTGCAGGACCGCCCTTTCCTGAAACCGCATTGGGGCTCCGCAAGCCCCTCCTCAGCGTGCCTAGCAAGGCGATGTTGAATAATCCTTGCCAGGACCTTACCCGGCACACTGAGGAGTGAGATGCCCCTGTAGTTGTTACAGTCTGTGCGGTCCCCCTTCTTAAAGAGGGGGACCACCAGGGCATCCTTCCAGTCCTGCGGAACCCGTCCAGTGGTCCAGACTGTTGTTATGATGTCATATAGGGCAGTCTGTGCACAAACGCCACCCTCCCTCAGCATTTCGCTTGGGAGATCATCTCTGCCCGGTGCCTTCCCTGGTCTCAGACTCCGGATCGCCCTCAGTACTTCCTCAACAGCTGGAACCTCAGCCAGCCACTCACAGGGGGTGACCTCTTCCAATATTTGAGGCACCGCAGCCTCAGCAGGGTTATCCCCACTTTGTGCCATGATGTTTTCCTGGCTGAGAGAATTTCCCTCCCCCAGGACCTCACAGAAATGCTCAGCAAATCTGCAAACCTGTTCCTGAGGGTCGGAGATTGGATCACCGTTTTTTCCTCTAATGATGGTAATAGGTGTGGCGCTGCAGGTTACTTTTTTGATGGAGTTAAATAGTGATTTGTGATCACGGGCCACTGAGGCAGACTCCATCTCCTCAGCAACCCGCGACCACCACCCATCCTTACAACGCCTTACGGCTCTCCGAACTTCCGAGCGAAGGCTGCGGTAAACCTCCTCATTCTCTGACGTGGGATGCTGTAGGCGATGAGAGTGGGCCTGTCGCTTTTTCTCAATTAACCTGAACACCTCCTCTGTCAGCCAGGGTTTCTGGGGAGGTCTGGACCGCGTACCCAAAGCAGCCATTGCAGCTGCATGAGTCACAGTCCTAAACCTCGCCCATTTACCCTCGACATCAGGTGGAGTGGGGGACGATGCCAACCCCAGCTGCAAGCGATGATGAAATTCTCGCTTGCAACTTTCATCAGCTAACTGAGACCAGGCCACTTGGTCTCAGTTAGCTGATGAAAGTTGACACACACACACAGTGACACACACAAACCTTGTTTCTTCCAGGTTCCTCCATAGATGTTGTAGCGGCACCACCACCATCACCATCACCACCTTCATGACCACCCTGCACACACCACCACCATCATCACCACCACCATCATCACCACCACCATCACCACCACCCTGCACACACCACCACCATCATCACCATCACCACCACCACCACCACCATCACCACCACCCTGCACACACCACCATCACCACCAACACCATCACCAACACCATCACCATCACCACCATCACCACCATCACCACCATCACCATCACCACCATCACCACCACCATCACCACCATCACCACCACCATCACCACCACCTTCACCACCATCACCACCACCACCATCACCACCACCCATCACCACCACCTCCACCACCATCACCACCACCACCACCACCATCACCACTATCACCACCATCACCACCACCACCACCACCATCACCACTATCACCACCATCACCACCACAACCATCACCACCATCACCACCACCATCACCACCATCACCACCACCAACACCACCATCACCATCACCACCATCACCACCACCAACACCACCATCACCATCACCACCATCACCACCATCACCATCACCACCACCACCATCACCACCATCACCTCCTCCACGTGAGTCATGTCGATGGCGTTCATGAACGAGTCCGTGTCGTCAAAACCATCCACGTCCTCCTGACACCTGGGACACGGGGAGACACGGGGGAGACACGGGGAGACACGGGGAGACACGGGGGAGACACGGGGAGACACGGGGGGGACACGGGGGAGACACGGGGGGACACGGGGAGACACGGTAAGGAGACACGGGGAGGAGACACGGGGAGGAGACACGGGGAGGGAGACACGGGGAGGACAGGGGGAGACACGGGGAGACACGGGGAGACACGGGGAGGAGACACGGGGAGACACGGGGGGACACGGGGAGGAGACACGGGGAGACACGGGGAGGAGACACGGGGAGACACGGGGAGGAGACACGGGGAGACAGGGCGAGACACGGGGGAGACACGCGGGGACATGGGGGCGACACGGGGGAGAGACACGGGGGAGACACGGGGGAGACACGGGGAAGAGACACGGGGGAGACACGGGGGGAGAAACGGGGAGACACGGGGGAGACACGCGGGGGAGACACGGGGAAGAGACACGGGGAAGAGACACGGGGAAGAGACACGGGGGAGACACGGGGGAGACACGGGGGAGACAGGGGGAGACACGGGGGAGGAGACACGGGGGGACACGGGGGAGACACGGGGAGACACGGTGAGACACGGGGAGGAGACACGGTGAGACACGGGGAGGAGACACGGGGGAGACACGGGGAGACACGGGGAGATACGGGGGGGGGGGGGTGTCAGGGTGAGTGTTGGAGGTAAGGAAGGTGAGTGGTGAGTGGGGGGTGAGTGGAATGGTGAGTGGGAGGGTGAGTGGGCTAGTGAGTGGGATGGTGAGTGGTGAGTGGGACGGTGAGTGGGAGGTGAGTGGGTGGTGAGTGGGGTGGTGAGTGGGTGGGTGGGTGAGTGGGTAGGTGGGTGAGTGGGGTGGGTGGATGAGTGAGTGGGTGAGTGGGTGGGTGAGTGAGTGGGTGTGTGGGATGGTGAGTGAGATGGTGAGTGGGTGAGTGAGTGGGTGGGTGAGTGGGTGGGTGGGTGGGTGAGTGAGTGGGTGAGTGGGTGGGTGAGTGAGTGGGTGGGTAAGTGGGTGAGTGAGTGGCTGGGTGAGTGGGTGAGTGGCTGGGTGAGTGGGTGAGTGGGTGAGTGGGTGGGTGGGTGGGTGAGTGGGTGGGTGGGTGAGTGGCTGGGTGAGTGAGTGAGTGAGTGGCTCGGTGCGTGGGTGAGTGGGTGGGTGGGTGAGTGAGTGGGTGAGTGGGTGGGTGGGTGAGTGGGTGGGTGAGTGGGTGAGTGGGTGAGTGTATCCTCACCGCCCTGGGGAATCGAAGTGGATGGAGACTGGGTAGTTTGACGACTCTGCAAACGGCAACATTCCCTGCAGACAAGCAAGAGACCCACAGAGACCCACAGAGACCCACGGAGACACACAGAGACACACAGAGACCCACAGAGACCCATAGAGTCACACAGAGACCCACAGAGACCCACAGAGAGACCCACAGAGACCCAAAAAGACACATCGAGACCTACACACACACAGTCACACACACACAGTGACACACACACACAGTGACACACACACACAGTGACACACACACAGTGACACACACACACACAGTGACACACACAGTGACACACACACACAGTGACACACACACACAGTCACACACACACACAGTGACACACACACACAGTGACACACACACACAGTGACACACACAGTGACACACACACAGTGACACATACACACAGTGACACACACACAGTGACACACACACACAGACACACACACAGTGACACACACACACAGTGACACACACACAGTGACACACACAACACAGTGACACACACACAGTGACACACACACACAGTGACACACACACAGTGACACACACACACAGTGACACACACAGTGACACACACAGTGACACACACAGTGACACACACACACAGTGACACACACACAAACCTTGTTTCTTCCAGGTTCCTCCATAGATGTTGTAGCGGCACCACCACCATCACCACCATCATCACCACCACCCTGCACACACCACCACCATCATCCACCATCACCACCACCATCACCACCACCATCACCACCACCACCATCACCACCATCACCACCACCATCACCACCACCATCACCACCACCACCATCACCACCACCCTGCACACACCACCCACCATCATCACCAACACCACCACCATCACCATCACCACCATCACCACCATCACCACCATCACCATCACCACCATCACCACCATCACCACCATCACCACCACCACCACCATCACCACCACCATCACCACCACCTCCACCACCTCCACCACCATCACCACCACCATCACCACCACCACCACCATCACCACTATCACCACCATCACCACCACAACCATCACCACCATCACCATCACCACCACCACCATCACCACCATCACCTCCTCCACGTGAGTCATGTTGATGGCGTTCATGAACGAGTCCGTGTCGTCAAAACCATCCACGTCCTCCTGACACCTGGGACACGGGGAGACACGTGGGAGACACGGGGAGACACGGGGAGACACGGGGGGACACGGGGAGACACGGGGAGACACGGTAAGGAGACACGGGGAGACACGGGGAGGAGACACGGGGAGACATGGGGAGACACGGGGAGACACGGGGAGACACGGGGAGGAGACACGGGGAGGAGACACGGGGAGAGACACGGGGGGAGACACGGGGAGACACGGGGAGACACGGGGAGACACGGGGAGGAGACACGGGGAGACATGGGGAGAGACACGGTGAGAGAGACACGGGGAGACACGGGGAGACACGGGGAGACACGGTGAGACAAGGGGGAAACACGGGGAAGAGACACGGGGGAGACACGGGGGAGACACGGGGGAGACACGGGGAGACACGGGGAAGAGACACGGGGAAGAGACACGGGGGAGACACGGGGGAGACACGGGGGAGACACGGGGGAGACATGGGGGAGACACGGGGGGGACACAGGGGGAGACACGGGGAGACACGGGGGAGACACGGCGAGACACGGGGAGGAGACACGGGGAGACACGGGGGGGGGGGGTGTCAGGGTGAGTGTTGGAGGTAAGGATGGTGAGTGGTGAGTGGGATGGTGAGTGGGACGGAGAGTGGGAGTGAGTGGGTGGATGAGTGAGTGGGTAAGTGGGTGAGTGGGTAAGTGGGTGAGTGAGTGGGTGTTTGGGATGGTGAGTGAGATGGTGAGTGGGTGAGTGAGTGGGTGGGTGAGTGGGTGGGTGAGTGAGTGGGTGAGTGGGTGGGTGAGTGAGTGGGTAAGTGGGTGAGTGAGTGGCTGGGTGAGTGGGTGAGTGGCTGGGTGTGGGTGAGTGGGTGGGTGGGTGAGTGGGTGGGAGGGTGGGTGAGTGGCTGGGTGAGTGGGTGAGTGGCTGGGTGAGTGGGTGGGTGGGTGAGTGAGTGGGTGAGTGGGTGGGTGGGTGAGTGGGTGGTGAGTGGGTGAGTGGGTGAGTGTATCCTCACCGCCCTGGGGAATCGAAGTGAATGGAGACTGGGTAGTTTGACGACTCTGCAAACGGCAACATTCCCTGCAGACAAGCAAGAGACACGCAGAGACACACAGAGACACACAGAGAACCACAGAGACCCACAGAGACACACAGAGACACACAGAGACACACAGAGACTCACAGAGACACACAGAGACTCACAGAGACACACGGAGACACACAGAGACAAGCAGAGACATACAGAGACCCACAGAGACACACAGAGACCCATAGAGACACACAGAGACACACAGAGACCCATAGAGACACACGGAGACACACAGAGACACGCGGAGACACACAGAGACACACAGAGACACGCAGAGACACACAGAGACACACAGATACATGTGGAGACATGTGGAGACACACAGAGACACGCAGAGACACACAGGCACACACAGAGACACACAGAGACACACAGAG
>NW_026890789.1:0-108862 GCF_015708825.2 Lethenteron reissneri | reverse complement strand
GTTCAAACACTCACTCATTCAAACTCATTCAACCACTCACTAATTCACTCAACCACTCACTCACTGAACCACTCACATCGCTCACATCAACCACCCCGCTCGCTCACTGACCAATCGCTCCATAAAATCACTCCTCACTCAGGCCATCACTCAACCAATCATCACTCAATCATGGAATTAAACCGCTCACTCACTCAACCCCTTACACACAGGCGCAGCACCTGTGTCTCAACCATCTCACTGAGTAACATAACTACTTTTTTTAGAAAGTGACCTGGCCACAAATGATAGGGTCAACAACGTGCCTTAGTGTGGAAAATTTATAGCAGCCAACTACTCTAAACGCCTGTTTCTAATGTGTAGGGAAAATCCGAGAGGACCAGAATAAAAATCCATTTGACCACGAGAGAACATGCAACTCCAAATTACAGGTGTCAGGGTTGGGATCTAACCGCAACCTCCTGTATACCAGAACGAGGTAGGTTAACATTGTATCCGGGCAAGCCGTACATCGAGCTGGAGTGGACCATGCGGCCCATCCCTATCGCGTGAGTGGCTCCCACTGTTGTTATTGTGTTCATATGTGTGTGGTCTGCTTGTGTGTATGCGTGTGCCGCACTGCGCTATGAACCCAACATGACCAGGCTGTTGCCCCGCTCGCCCGACTCGTTGAGAGGCTTGCCCACCCCCCAGGGCGTTGTCGTGAAGATACCGCTGGGAGGAAGAATATCTCACAATACTGGAAGAGGTGAGGACTACACAGTAATTAACTGAGTGGGTCTGTGAGTGAGTTAGTGGATGAGTCGGTGGGTGAGTCGGTGGGTGAGTGGGTGAGTGGGTGGGTCAGTGGTTGAGGGAGTAGGTGAGTGAGTGTGTTAGAGAAGTGGGTGTGTTGAATGTGAGTGAATAGATGAGTGTGTGGAGGAGTGGATTGTTGAGTGAGTCGTTGGGTGAGTGAGTAGGTGGGTGTGGGTTAGAGATTGAGTGGGTGGTGGGTGATTGTGTGAATTAGTGGGTGGGTGGGTGAGTGAATGGTTTGAAGTGATTGATTAGGTGAGGGAGTGGGTGAGAGGTGGGTTGGTGAGTGGATGAGAAAATTGGTGGGTTATAGATTGAGGGGGTGGGTAACTAGGTGATTGGGAGGGTGAGTGGGTGAGTGGCTTAATGGGTGATTCAGTCGGTGGGTGAGTAGGTGAGTGCCTGGATAAGTAAGTGAGTGTATGGGAGCATGAGTGGGTGGATGGTTGAGTAGGTGGGTGAATAGGTGAGTGGGTGGTGGGTGGGTGAATTAGTGAGTGACTGTGTGAGTGAGTGCGTGGGTAGGGTCAGTGCGATATTGTGTGGGGGAGTGGGTGAGTGAGGGGTTGAGTGAATAGGTTAGTGGGCGGGTGAGTAGATTGTTGGGTGAGTGGGTGGGTGAGTCAGTTAGTGGGTGGGTGAGTGGAATATCGAAGGTTGAGCAGGTGAGTTGTTAGTGTGTGATTGGGTGCGTGGGTGAATCAAAGAGTGAGGCACCACGGTGGCGACATGTTAACATCCTCGCCTAGTATACAGGATTTTGTGTATTCGATCCCATCCCTTCCACTTGTATATTTGGAGTTGGCATGTTCTCCCTGTGGTCGTGTGGATTTTTCTCCGGGTCCTCCAGGTTTTATCTCCATATTTAAAATCAACATGCATTTAGAGGATGTGGCTGCAATGAATGTCTCCATGATAATCCACTTCGTTATCCTATCATTTGTAACCAGGTCACTTCTGAAAATTATTAATTTAGTTTTCTGAACCTTTTTAGGTAAAAAAAAAAAATTTAATTTAGTTTATTGGGTGGGTGAGTGGGTAGGTGGGTTATTGAGTGATTTGGTGGGTAGGTTAGAGATTGAGTGGGTGAATGGGTGGGTGTGTGAGTGGGGGTGTGATTAGTTGAGTAGGTGAGTGGGTGAGTAAATTGTTGAGTGAGTGGATTAGAGATTGAGTGGGTGGCAGGGTGAGTGGGTTTGTGAGTGGGTTGGTGGGTGGTTTTGAATGGGTGAGTGGGTGGAGTGCCGTGGTGGCGAGCTGTTAACTACCTCGCCTTTTGTACAGGAGGTCGTAAATTCGATCCCGACCCTGACGCCTTGTCGCGTGGAATTTTCTCCAGGTGCTCCTTGTTCTCCCTCCACATTTAAAAACATGCAATTATAGAATTTGGCTGCTATAACTTTTTTACACGTGAAAAGCCACTGAATTGAGTTGATATTTGTGGTCAAGTGGTTTTTGAAAAATATCTATATAGCTGAGTGCCTTACCTGGTAAAATAAAAAAAGCTTAATTTTCATTTAGTGTGCAGATGAGTGGCTGGGTTGGTGAGTGGATGAGTGAGTGCGATGTTTGATGGGTAGTAGGTCAGTGGCTGGGTGAGTGAGTGTGGGCTAGAGATTGAGTGGGTGGCTTGGTGAGTGTGTGCTTGGCTCGGTGGTTGAATGAATGGATGGTTGAGTTAGTGGGTGGGTGTTTGAGTGTGTGTTATTGTGGGTGGGAGAGTCAGAGAGTGGAGTGCCATGTTGGCAAATTGTTAACTATCTTGCCTGGTATTTTTAAGTTTGTAGGTTCGATCTAAACCCTGCTTCTCAAAACAATCTATATAGCTCAGTGGGCATTACCTGGGGAAAAAAAATGTTTGATTTAGTTAAGGGTGTTGGTGAGTGGGCGGGTGGGTGAGTGCATCAGTGTGGGTTTGAGATTTAGTGGGTGGCTTGGTGAGTGGGTAAGTTCGAGTGACTCAGTGGTTGAGTTTGTGGGTGGTTACGTTAGTAGGTTATTAAATTAGTGGGTGGGTTAATAATTACGTTGGTAGTGGGTGAGTGGCTGAGTGGCTGAGTGGCTGAGGGAGTAGGCGGGTGGTTGGCTCGGTGGGTGGGTGAGTAGGTGGGTTATAAATTGAGTAGGTGGCAGGGTGAGTGGATCTGAAAGTGGGTGAGTGAGTAGGTGCACGGCTGGGTGAGTTAGTGAGTGGATGGATGAGTGAATGGGTGAGTGTGTGGGTGCATGGATGTGTGGGTGGGTGAGTGTGTGTGGGAAGGAGGTTAGTTGGGTAGTGCGTGAATGGGTGGGTTAAAATTGAGTGAGTGGGTTAGTCACTGGGTGAGTGAGTGGATGGGTGGGTTTGTGAGCTTTGGTTAAGAGATTGAGTCAGTAGCAGGGTTGGTGTGTGGTTTCGAGATTGAGTGGGTGGTTGGGTGAGTGGGTGGTTGGGTGAGTGGGTGGGTTAGAGATTGAGTGGCTCGGTGAGGGAGTATTGGGTGGGTGAAGTGAGTTGGTGGGTCGGTGAGTGCGTGGGTGGGTGATTCAGTAAGTGGGTGAGTGAGGGGTTGGGTGAGCAATGGGTTGAGTGGGTGTTTTTTGTTCGTGAGTTTGTAGGTGGGTGAGTGGGTCAGTTAGTGGTTGGGTGAGTAAGTGGGTGGGTGAGCAAGTGAGTGAATGGGTGTGTTGGTAGGTGAGTGTGTAGCTTGGTGAGTGGTCGTAGGGTGAGTGGGTGGGTGAGAAAGTGGTTAACTGAGTGAGTGGTTGGGTGGGTGAGTTGTTGACTGAGTGGGGTCAGCGAGTGGGTGGGTGAGTTGATGTGGGAGGTTAAGTGGGTAAGATAGTGTGTGAGTGAGTGGATGGGTGAGTCAGAGAGTGAGGCGCCAAGGTGGTGAGATGTTCACTGCCTCACCTAGTATACAGGAGATTGTGGATTCGATCCCGACCCTGTCGCCTGTATATTTGGAGTTTGCATGTTCTACACATGGTCGCGTGGATTTTGCTGCAGGTCCTTCGGGTTTTCCCCTCTGCATTTAGAATCAACATGCATTTAGAGGATTTGGCTGCAATAAATGTCTATGTGATAAGCCTATAATTTGTTCACTGGTCTATTCTGAAAAGGATCTATATAGCTCAATGGGCCTTACCTGGTGAAATAAAAAGTAGTTTAGTTTAGGGGGTAGGTGGCTCGTTGGGTCGGTAGGTCTGTTGCAGGTCGAGTAGGTGGCAGGGTGAGTAGGTGAGTAGGTAAGTGGCTGGGTGAGTGGGTGGACTGGTGAGTGTGTGAGTTAGAGATAGAGGTGGGTGGATGGGTGGGTGTATGATTGGGGGAGTGAAATGGTGAGTGGATGGGTGAATGAATTGTTGAGTGAGTGAGTCAGTGAGTGGGTGTGTAGGTGGGTGCATAGGTAAGTGGTTAGCAAGGTGTGTGGGTCTTTGAGTGGGTATGTGGCTGAATGGGTATGTGGCTGAATGGGTATGTGGCTGAGTGGGTATGTGGCTGAGTGGGTATGTGGCTGAGTGGGTATGTGGCTGAGTGGGTATGTGGCTGAATGGGTATGTGGCTGAATGGGTATGTGGCTGAATGGGTATGTGGCTGATTGGGTAGGTGAGTGGGTATGTGGCTGAATGGGTATGTGGCTG
This sequence comes from Lethenteron reissneri, assembly GCF_015708825.2. NCBI lineage: Eukaryota > Metazoa > Chordata > Hyperoartia > Petromyzontiformes > Petromyzontidae > Lethenteron > Lethenteron reissneri. The sequence goes on along the minus strand of NW_026890789.1, from coordinate 104,440 downwards.
AATGGGTAGGTGAGTGGGTATGTGGCTGAATGGGTATGTGGCTGAATGGGTAGGTGAGTGGGTATGTGGCTGAATGGGTATGTGGCTGAATGGGTATGTGGCTGAATGGGTAGGTGAGTGGGTATGTGGCTGAGTGGGTATGTGGCTGAATGGGTATGTGGCTGAATGGGTATGTGGCTGAATGGGTATGTGGCTGAATGGGTATGTGGCTGATTGGGTAGGTGAGTGGGTATGTGGCTGAATGGGTATGTGGCTGAATGGGTAGGTGAGTGGGTATGTGGCTGAATGGGTATGTGGCTGAATGGGTAGGTGAGTGGGTATGTGGCTGAATGGGTATGTGGCTGAATGGGTATGTGGCTGAATGGGTAGGTGAGTGGGTATGTGGCTGAATGGGTATGTGGCTGAATGGGTAGGTGAGTGGGTATGTGGCTGAATGGGTATGTGGCTGAATGGGTAGGTGAGTGGGTATGTGGCTGAATGGGTATGTGGCTGAATGGGTATGTGGCTGAATGGGTAGGTGAGTGGGTATGTGGCTGAATGGGTATGTGGCTGAATGGGTAGGTGAGTGGGTGGCTGCGAGTCAGAGAGTGGAGCCCCATGGTGGCGAGATGTTAACTACCTTACCTTTTGTACAGGAGGTTATGGGTTCGGTCTCGATCTTGATGCCTGTATATTTGGAGATGCATGTTCTCCTCGTGGTTCATGGATTTTTCTCCGAGACCTCTGGGTTTTTTGTGGCCACGTTGCTTCTGAATAAGATCTATATAGCTCTGTGGGCCTTACCTTGTAAAAAAAAAATTAGTTTACAGTTGGGTGAGTGGGTGGTTGAGTGCGTAGGTGGGTGAGTGAGTTGTTGGGTTAGATATGGAGTAGGTCACAGTGTGAGTGGGTGGGTTGGTGCGTGAGTTGGTCAGTGAGTGGGTGGGTGAGTTGGTGGGTGGGTTGTTGGGTGAGTGAGTTGGTGAGTGCATGTGTAGGTGGGTGCGTGGATGAGTGGTTTAGTGAGTGGGTTAGAAATTGAGTGCGTGGCAGGGTGAGTGGGTTTGTGAGTCGGTTAGTGGGTGGCTTTAGTAGTTGAGTGGGTGAGTCAAAGAATTGAGCGCCACGGTGGCAAGATGTTAACTACCTCGCCTGCTATACAGAATGTTGTGGGTTCGATCCCGACCCTGACGCCTGTATATTTCACTCCACATTTAGAAACATGTAATAACAGGAATTGGGTGCAATAAATGTTTACAGTGACTTTGTTGAACTATCATTTGTGGCGAAGATGCTTCTGAAAACAATCTTTATAGCTCAGTGGGCCTTACCTGGTAAAATACCGCTGGGAGGAAGAATATCTCACATTACCAGAAGAGCTAAGGACTACACATAGAGTGGGTGATTAACTGGGTGGGTCTGTGAGTGTGGGTCAGTGATTGAGGAAGTAGGTGAGTGAGTGTGTTAGAGATTGTGGGTGATAGGGTAAGCCATGGGTGACGTGAGTGGGTGTGTTGTTTGGGAGTGAATAAACGGAGTGGTTGGGTGAGTGGCTGGGTGAGTGGGTGGGTGGGTGTGTAGGTGAGTGGGTTAGAGATTGATTGGGTGAGTTAGTGGGTGGCTGAGTGGGTGGGTGGGTGAATGGGTTTAGAGATTGAGTGGGTGGTGGGTGGTTGGGTGAATAAGTGGGTGGGTGGGTTTGTGAATGGTTGAGGTGAGTGAGTGGGTGGGTCAGCGCGTGAGTGGGTGTGGGAGTGGGTGAGAGGTGAGTTGGTGAGAGGATTAGTGAATTGGTGGGTTCGAGATTGCGTGGCTGGGTGAGTGAGTGGGTTAGAGATTGAGTGGGTGGCAGGGTAAGTGGGTGGGTTGCTTAATGAGTGTGTGAGTGGGTGGATGAATAGGTGAGTGGACAGGTGCATGGTTTAGTGGGTGAATGAATAAGTGAGTGAGTGGGTGAGTGGATTGTTGCGTGAATGTGTGGGTGGTTGAGTTTTTGGGTAGATGGGTGTGTGAATATGGGAGGTGAGTTCGTGTGTTAGTGGGTGGGTGAGTCGGAGAGTGAGGCACCATGGTGCAGAGATGTTAACTACCTCGCCTAGTATACAGGAGGTTGTGTATTTTATCCCAGCCCTTCTGCTTGTATATTTGGAGTTTCTATGTTCTCCCCGTGGTCGCGTGGAATTTTCTCCAGGTTGTCCCTCCACATTTGAACATGCATTTCTATAATTTGGTTACAATAACTTTCTACGTGAAAAGCCACTTAATTGAACTGTCATTTGTGCTGAGGTGGCTTCCGACAAATATCTATAGCTCAGGGCCTTACCCAGTAAAATGAAAACCAATTAAATATTCGTTTATTGTGTGGATGAGTGGGTGCGTGCGTGAGTGGGTGCGTGGGTGGATGAGTGAGTGGATGGGTTGATGCGTCGTAGGTGAGTCGCTGAGTGAGTGAGTGGCTGGGTGCATGAGTGTGGGTTAGTGATTGAGTGGGTGGCTTAGTGAGTGGGTCAGTGTATGAATGGCTCAGTAGTTGAGTAAGTGAGTGGGTGATTGAGTGAGTGGGTGAGTGTGTGGGTTAGTGGGTGGGAGAGTCAGACAGTGGGGCGCCACGGTGGCGAGATGTTAACTACCTCGCCTGGTATGCAGAAGGTTGTGGGTTTGATCCCGACCCTGACAGCTGTATATTTCCCTCCACATTTAAAATCAACAAGCATTTATAGGATTTGGCTGCAATATATGTCATAAGCCACTTCGTTGACCTATAATTTTTAACCAGGTAATTTCTGAAAAGATGTTTAGCTCTGTCGGCCTTACCTGGTAAAATAACCACAATTTAGGTTTAGTTTAGTGTTTTGGTGAGTGGGCGGGTGAGTGGGTGAGTGGGTGAGTGTGAGTTGCTCGGTGGTCGAGTTAGTGGGTGGTTGAATGTTTTGGTGGTTGAATTATTGGGTGGTTGAGTGATGGGTGGGTGGGTGAATAATTACGTGGTTAGTGGGTGAGTTGCTGAGGGAGTGGTTGGGCGAGTGGGTGGATTAGAAATTGAGTGGGTGGCATGGTGAGTGGATGTGTATGTGACTGGGTGAGTAGGTGAGTGGCTGGGTGAGTATGTGAGTGGATGGATGAGTGAGGGGGTGAGTGGATTTGTGGATGAGTGAGTGTGTGGGTAGCAGGTTATGTGGGTAGTGGGTGGGTTATAAATTGAGTGAGTGGGTTAGTGACTGGGTGAGTTGTAGTTGAGAGAGTCAGTTTGAAAGTGAGTTGGTGGGTTAGAGATTGACTGGCTCGGTGAGTGAGTGCTGGGTGTGTTAGTGAGTTGTTGGGTGGGTGAGTGTTAGTGGGTGGATGATCGACTGGGTGGGTGGTTGAGTGAGGAGATGGGTGGGTGGTTTGCAGTGATGTGTGGTGAGGTCAATGGCTGGGGAGACACTGGCTTGTGTCAGAGCCAGATTCACACACTCAGGGGGACGTGGCCTCACGGAGGGGGGCGTGTTAGACGCATCCTCCTCAGTGAGGCAAATGTGATGGCTGCCTCCCCTGGTGCTTTTTCATTGCAGTTTCATGACGAGACCAGCGAGCCTAAATATCTTAATACACATACGTGAAATAAGTTACCTGGAGTATGGAAGAAGAGGACATGAAATGAAGGGGTATACAAACATTACATTGGTGACATACTGTGATAGTAACAGGCACGCGCTTATTGCCCGCGCTCCATCCAGTTACTGAGGGGTTGCGTAATCAGGGGAGGCTGAGCTCGACGCTGCCTCACCTCTCGTCTCTCCCTGTATTTGCAGCGGAGCTCTGAAAATTTGGCGATTTTGACTATAAAAATGATTGGAATCGTACAGAAATGATATTTATAACACAGATCAGTGGAAAAATCTTAATTTTTATTTTATTATTCTCTTCTTTTTTACTTTTCATAACAACTATTGTCATTGGAGTATGACAGGTGAGGCTCTGCCTCCCCTGACCGCACGTCCCTGGTGGGTTGGGAGGTTGGTGAGGAAGTGAGAGAGTTAGTGGGTACGAGATTGAGTGGGTGGCTGGCTGAGTGGTTGAGAAGATGGGTGTGCGATTTCATGGGTGAGTGAGTCGGTGAGTGAGTGGGTGAGTGGGTTTTTGTATGGGTGAGTGCTTCAGTGGGTTCATGAGTGAGTGGATGGGTTATTGAGTGAGAGGGTGGGTATTTGAGTAAGTGGTGTGCGTGAATAGGTGAATGGGTGGGTGTTTGAGTGAGTGAGTCGGAGAATGGGGTGCCACGTTGGTGAGATGGTAACTTCCTCACCTAATATACAGGAGGTTGTCGATTCAATCCCGACCCTGTCGCAAGTATATTTGATTGTGCTTGTTCTCCTCGTGGTCGTGTGGATTTTTGTTCCAGGTCCACGGAGTTTTCCCTCTGCATTGAGAATAAACTTGCATTCAGAGGATTTGGCTGCAATGCATGTGTAAGTGATAAGCCACTTAGTTAACCTGTCATTTGTAACAAGGTCGCTTTTGAAAAAGATCTATATAGCCCTGTGGGCCTTACCTGGTAAAATAAAAACAGTTTAGTTTTTGTTTCGTGGGCGAGTGGGTGAGTGAGTGAATGGGTGGGTTGGTGGTTGGGTGGTTGAATGGGGGTTGGGTGGGTAAGTTGGTGGGTGTTCGAGTCAGTGGCTGGGTCATTGTGTGAGTGTATGGGTATTTGAGTAAGTGGTGCGAGTCAGTAGGTGAATGGGTGGGTGTTTGGGTGAGTGGCTGGTAGGTGGGTGAGTAAGTTAGTGTAGGAGGTTGAGTGGGGAAGTTAGTGTGCGAGTGGGTGGGTGAGTGAGTCAGAGAATGGGGCACCATGGTGGTGAGATGTTAACTACCTTGCATAGTATACAGGAGGTCATGGAATTGATCCCGACCCTGCCGCCTGTATATTTCGAGTTTGCATCTTCTCCTTGTGGTCACGTGGATTTTTCTCCGGGTCCTCGGGGTTTTACCTCTGCATTGAGAATAAACTTGCATTCAGTGGATTTGGCTGCAATAAATGTACGTGATAAGCCACTTTGTTTACCTGTAATTTGTAACAAGGTCGCTTTTGAAAAATATCCTATATAGCTCTGTGGGCCTTAGCTGGTACATTGAGAAATAGTTCCGTTTTCGTTTATTGGGTGGGTGAGTGGTTGGTGGGTGATTGATTGAGTGCGTGGGTGGTTGGGTGGGTGTGTGAGTGGGGGAGTGAATAGGTGAGTGGGTGGTTGAGTGGAGTCTAGAGTGAGTGGGTTAGTGAGTGAGTGGGTTGGTGGGTGGGTCGTTGAGTTAATGAGTGGGTGTGTAGGTGGGTGCACAGGTATGTTCTTGAGTGACTGTGTGTGTGGCTGTGTGTGTGCATGAGCAAGTGATTTAGCGGTTGAGTGGGTGGCAGGGTGAGTGGATGAGTGAGTGTGTGTGGCTTTCGTAGTTTAGTGGTTGGGTGAGTCAGATAATGAGGCACCACAGTGACGAGATGCAAACTCCCTCGCGAAAGCCGACGTGTTAAACTGGTATATTGGAATTCGTATTTTTGACCCCAACCCTGATGTCTGTATATTTGGAGTTTGCATTTTCTCTCGTGGTCACGTCGATTTTCCTCTGATTCCTTCGCGTTTGTTTAACACGTAGACTTTCGCGACCAATATCATCCATAATAGAGGTTTATTTTTTGGGTTAGATCGCGTAAATATATAAATGTGTCGTTAAAACCCACCACCACCCGACACAGCCAACTAGTAAGGGTTGTCACGTACGCAGAACATGCCAATTTGTAACAAGTACAGCTCACGGTGTGTTGGAGAGTCAAGCCACAACATTTACAATCTGAGTAGAACGTTTCGCCAGTAATTACAACTAGCTTCATCAGGCAACAGCCAGATTTGTGGAGACATTCACCTGTTTCGTTCCTTATGTAGAGGCGTAGATGTGCTGCCTGTTTTTTATCATTTGCCTGTTATCATTCGCCTGTTATCAAGTTAAAAGTAGAAATAGTTATTATTGTTGTAATCACGTTATAAGTATAAATAATTGTTATTTCGTTAAAAGTAGAAATAATTATTGTTATCAAGTTCTAAGTGGAAATAATAATTACTGTTCTCATTCGCCTGTCGTTTCATTTGCCTGTTGTTATTTTTCGTCTATTGTTATCAAGTTATAAGTAGAAAGTTATTATTATTGTTATCATTCGCCTGGTGTTGGTAGTGCACGTCTCTAATCCAGCACTGTGGAAGGTAGCGAGGGTTGGTGAATCACCGCACAATGATGTTGGCAAATCACCTTCCCGTGGGCGTCGAGGTGCCATAACCTGACTCTCCAGGAGAAGGCAGTAGAGCAAGTGGACTAATCGCAGTGGAAGGCAGCAAGGGTGAGTGGATCACACAGTGAATGTTGTGAAACCCCCTTTCCGTAGGCATCGAGGTGCCTTCTCCTGGCTGGCTGGCCAGGAGAAGGCAGTACAGAAAGTGGGATAATCGCCATCTTTGCCTGCACGGTTTAAAGTGCTGCCCCTCGTATGCGTGGGTTTTCTCCAGGTGCTCCGGTTTCCCCCACTTGTGTAAGAACTCATCATTCATACGTCGAAAATGTAAAAAAACAATTCAGGACCCGACTGTGACTCAGTGTGGATTTCCTGGACTAAGTCTATTTTATTATTATAAATAATTAAAAGGGCTGTTTGATGACACGACTAGAGAGCTGGCTTGCACTGCAGGGAACTTAATTTTCAACTTGGATTCCGCAACCCTCAATGGCCATTTTAAGTTAAATTTGTGCATGTAAGACTCGCACAAACAACCATACCCAGAAACCCATAGACTCCAACAGAGACCCATACATTCCTATAGACACTCAGACTTACACAGCGACCCCATACGGCATACAGAGACCGATAGACATGCACAGAGACCCAGAGCCTCACACAGAGATCCATACTCTCAAAGGCCCAAAAACTCACACAGAAATCCATAGATTCGCACAGAGGTCAATAGAATTTGAATTTGAATATTTATTTATACTGGAGGAATCTGATAAGCTATAACGATCTGTTTTCACAGACGTCCAATCGGGTGGGTCAGAAAATAACAACAAAAATACAATACAAAAACATCACAGGAAAGGTAAACAAATTGTTTCGAAATATACAAATTAAACTGAACTCTTTTTATCTTACCATAGACTCATACAAACATGTTGGACTCGCACAGAGACCTTAACCACTAAACATCGAACAATTAAAACCCTCTAAACTTCTAAACCCCTAACTATCTAAATCCATAACCATCTAAACCGCTAACCCTCTCAACCCCTTTACCCTTACAACCCTAATCTTTAAACCCCTCGCCCTCTAAAAGCTTAACCTCTAAACCCCCAAAACCCTAACCATCTCAACCCCTATCCCTCTAAATTCCTATACCCCTAACCCTCAACCCCTTTACCCTTCAAACCCTCACTCTCTAAACCCCTTATACTTTTAACCCTAACCGTCTAAGCCATTAAAAACCAAACCCTCTAAACCCTCTGAATCCCTAACCCTCTAAACCTTGAAACCCTAACCTTCTAAAACCCTAAATCCCTAACATTCTAAATACCAACCAATCTAAACCACAACCCTCTAAAGAACTAACCCTCTAGACCCCTAACCCTCTGAACTCATAACCTCCTAAATCCTCAACCTCTAAAACCCTAACCCTCAAAACCCTAACATTCTAAAACCCTAAATCTGTAACCTAATTTTCGATTTAAAGCTTTCGTGACTGCAGGGATTCATCTTCTAACCTAATCCCAACACATTTAAACCTCTACCCTCTAAAGAACGAACCCTCTAGACGCCTAACCCTTAAAACACCTATGCCCCTAAAATGCTAACCCTCTAAACACATAATCCACTACACCCGGAACCCTCTAAACCCATAAAGGTTTTTTTTTGTTAGATTATGTAAATATAAACGTGTCGTTAAACCAACCACCACCCGAAACAGCCAATTAGTAAAATTTGTCACATCAACAAAAAGTGCCATTTAGTGTTGGAGACTAACCCAAAAAAAAACTTTATTATGGACAATATTAGTTGTGAAAGTCTCGGTGTTAAACCCTCAACTCTCAAGCCACTAAACACCTAACACTGTAAATCACTAACCCTTGAAACCCCGATACCTCTAAACCCCTAAACACATACCCTTATAACCTCAACTACTAACCATCTAAACCATTCAACATCCAACAACCTCTAAACACGTAACTCTCTAAACTTTAAAGCGATTTGAAGCGTGTTTTATTTTGGGGGGGGGGGGGGGGGGGCAGAGCTTTGTGACGTCATATTTAAGGGGGGGGGGTCTGACTTTTCGTGACGCCGCGTGACGAGGGGGGGTGGGGGTCAAAAATCGTCCAAAATCGCGTGACGTCATTTATGGACGGCCCCTCGTTCGCTCGAGTGACCTGGGAAGTGAGCTCACTCCCTGACACCACACTGCGTGTCCCCGTTTTAAATTCAAGTGGTGAGTGAAGAAAAAAACAAGTAGACTGTTTAATCAAACAGTCTGAAGTGTTAATAGACTGATATTATTTTTGAACACTTCAGACTTTTTTAATAAACATTGTCAACTTTAGAATATCATTGGTGAGCAGCTATGAGCTAAATTGGATAATGATTCACACTTGGTAATAACGTGTGCCTCTTATTACTGGCCATTGAAATGAATAAACATAACTTAATCAAATACATGTTATGTAATAAGTTAGAAAAGTAAAAAAGTTTCGTCCCGCGGGACTGCCGGATGAAGACCACCACATTCCCTATCAGTCATTAAAGGTTGTGATCATACTTCACCACGCTGGTCATGTTAGTCGTGCCCAGGAATCCAACTCATGTGGCCAGGTTCAGACAACAGTGCGCTAACCACTACGCCCACTGCTCCACCCATTTCTAACCGTTGAGGTAATAAGTAATATTTAAAAGTACTTTTTTAAAAACACGCTTTAATGAAATGTACCGTATTCGTAATGGCAGAACTCCACGACTCCAGGACGTGGCCCCGAAGCTTGCCATCACGTCAGGGGCCGTGCTGATTTACAGCCAACATCAGTTGAGCGTGGACAATGAGACCCAAGCCGAAACATAACATATAAAAAATTATGTTTACAAATATATATTTTTTATGTTTTTTATGATAGAATATAGTATTGTCATCAGTATGACATAAATATACCAAGTTTTGCAGTCGATACCACATTGGGAAGTGGGTTAAAATTCAGTTACAAGATTTTAGGATACGACAACAACAACAGACAGAGTGAGTTAAATAAAAGCGTGTAATAATACAAAGACATCACGTTTCTAAGCATCTAATGAACAGCGGTGTTCGGGCGGCAAGAAGCAGTTCATGGGAACGCTGCGAGTCGCAAGAGGTCCTTTCCCCGAGCCCTGCGCGATGAACGAATGAAATGGACAGCGCCTTCACTCAAGACGCTTGACGGAGCTCACGACACGATGACGCCATAAAAATGATGGCTCTGATCCTTGAGGTTTGCAGGACGGCTCCTGGTTCGTCATCCCCATATCTTCGGCAGTCGCAGGCTGGAGGTGCTGATGGAGCCGAGGGAGCCGACGGAGCCGAGGAGAGGAGGCCGTGATGGCGGGAAGGAGGCTGTGATACACTCACTCATCTTACACTGACTCACTCACACAACATACACTGACTCAGTCATACATCTTACACTCACACAACCACTGACCCATTCACTGATCATACACAATTCACTCATCATACACTCACTCATCATACGTTGACTCACTCATTATACACTCACTCACACTCTCACTGACTCACTCACTCATCTTACACTGACTCAGTCACTCAACATACACTGACTCAGTCATACATCTTACACTCACTCACACAACCACTGACCCATTCACTCATCATACACAATTCACTCATCATACACTCACTCATCATACGTTGACTCACTCATCATACACTCACTCACACTCTCACTGACTCACTCACACATCATACACTAACTCATCATATGCTGACTCACACATCATACACAAGGAGTGTCATGCTGCCAGCTATGGCTACAAGTTCGGTCGTACATGTTATGTATATCGTTTATTGTTAAATTAAGAATCACAGTTCCTATGGTTACTGTTACATTGTTTTTATAGCTTTATTTTGGTGATTTAGAAAACATATGGTTAATCTAAATTGTCTTATGGTTGTTTGTTGTTTGACTTGCATCACACTGTGATTTGTGCCCACAGGGTTGTAATACGTTTTTTTTGGAAGATTTGCTGGTTTATCGAGGATGTTTCTTTTCTCTGTTCATATTTTGTTTGTTGCGGTTGCACCCGACTTAAGAGCCGCATGGCTCACAGGGCTATACCAAAGAAATGAAAAATTAAATGATAAGTGGTGAATGTTAAGGCTTTAAAATGCAGTAACACGTTTCATTTGCTTCTGTGGAGCCAGTAGTTGTATCATCAGCTGCGTCTAGGGATACTTTTACATCGTTAATAGGCACGTTAAATCGTGCAATCGTCCGAAGATGAAAACTCGGGCAACAATATTAAACTCGAGTCAAGAAGAACTGCTTGAAGCAAGATGTAAATTAGGTCGCACAATCCGAGAACATTTAACGGTAACGACACTGTCTGATCCCAAACTATTTTATTGCACAAACGTGGCGATTGGATCTTAAGAATATAATCATTCGACTATCAGCCTCGGTTCGTGCATCTACAACATATTTATCAACATTATTCAATGAAAATCTGATATATTAGACAACAAACCGACTAAACAAACAATTCATGAAATCATCAACATCAGGCCACCTTCAATCAAATAACTAATTACAATGCGTACGGCAAATACATTGATCAAGCTGTCATAGATTTATACCACAAGGCATTCGATGATATGTCCTGTATACACCATCCGTAGTTAGCGATTCTTAAACAACGAGGAATGTAAATAATCTGTGACTGAATAACACGAGCAGTGAAGGTAACGCCGCATCACCATCGTGGTAACGAATTCAGAGAGAATATCAACCCTAAACAATTTACACATTTACATTGCGCTGATTACATTGTCCTGGTTTTCATATAACAAAAGTAGATTTTACATTTTATCAAAGATTTTATCGAGCAGTGCAAAGCTAGGAACAAATTGACGACAGTTTACGAGAACATGTGAACACAAACGGTACCAAAATTGAGTACGTTGATGAATCTTCTTGGTTCTTTCGGTAAAGTCACGTAGAAGGGAAGTAATAAAATAATAAAAATTAAACATAATAAAATTATTCTCACGACGTTTCGGCCACAACGCAAGCAGCCGTCCTCAGGTGAAAACCAGGTCCGTCGAGGCGACAGAGTCTGAATGAAACAGCACACGAGCTTGGAGCATATATATAAGCTGGGCGCCTTGACAAAGGAATTTGCATATCAAGAGGAAGAGCTGCAGCAGCAACTGCAGCTCCCTTTGATGCTGTTAATCCTGCATAATGCACATGCATATGTAGTACTAATCACATTCCTGCATTTCCCATAAATATGCTAAATTCCTCTTGATATGCAAATTCCTTTGTCAAGGCGCCCAGCTTATATATATGCTCCAAGCTCGTGTGCTGTTTCATTCAGACTCTGTCGCCTCGACGGACCTGGTTTTCACCTGAGGACGGCTGCTTGCGTTGTGGCCGAAACGTCGTGAGAATAATTTTATTATGTTTTATTTTGATTATTTTATTACTTCCCTTCTACGTGACTTTACCGAAAGAACCAAGAAGATGAATCCCTGCAGTCACGAAAGCTTTAAATCAATATTACGTTGATGAATTTAACCATTATGGTCAAACAATCTCATTTGTATGAAAGACGGGAACGACAAATGCTACAATTATCTACAGATGTTATACAATGTTTTGGTTCTTTCGGTAAAGTCACGTAGGTAGAAATACAAATTTATTTAATTTAAAATTGTATTTTATTTCTACCTACGTGACTTTACCGAAAGAACCAAAGAGTATGGATTCCTGCAGTCACGAAAACTTAAAATTAAGATTATACAATGTTGTTTGGTCTATAAAAGAATTTCTGAAAATGAGACGAGCCATTAAAGTGCCTTCAATGAAAAGAACTTGCACAGATTGCGCCCCTTTTAATTTACAGATGCCATTCACATATTTATATCTAAACCACGAGCGGTCAAAGATGACCCGTCGAGATGACGAGATGAACCCAAAGCATCCGGAGGCCGCGACGCGACGGCTGCAAGGAAAGCGCGGAACGGAATCAACTCGGGGGAGGCGTTTGCCCCCCAGTGTGGAATCACAGAGCGACAGCCGCCGTCGAATGTGAAACTCCAGTCCGCAGTTGAAGACGATGCGGATGTTCCCTCGCAGCGAGAGGCACGCGCAGTCGCGGGGCGCGTGCACGTGGACGCGACCGCGTTCTCTTCTTCTGCTGCTGCTACTTCGTTCGTGCGGCTGCTGATGCAGGTGCACAGCAGACGACTATGAAGTCAAATCCAGGTGGGCAAGCCCAGATCACCGCGTGAGAAGAAGCAGTGGTAGTGAGTGTATCGCTGCGACGTCTCCGTCGTGTTTGTGGACCGGGCATTGCGTCGTTACACGTTGCACGGTCTGTTCTGGATGGCCACAGTCGCAGGCTCCTGGAGAGTTTCTAATTTAACATTTGTGCATCAGGGTGTCCGCATCTACTGCCGTGGTTTGTGCAGTGGATGCGGTTGAGGGTGGACCGTGAGCAGCTTCGTGGAAGACCAAACCCAGCGATCTCTGCATTGAGTCTTTCACAACAAGCTGTTTCACGCATTGGTTTTTTTCCGGTAAAGACACGTATGTAGAAATAAAATAAAATGTAAATTAAAAAAATTAAAATGAATCACGACGTTTTGAACGCAACACAAGCGCTCATCATCAGGTGGAAATGGGGTGAAACATATAGCGAGGGAACACACAGGGGGACACCACGTACATGGCACACAGAGAACGGCAAACTACACATAAGCAAATGCAACAAGAAGATGGGAGACGAGAAACTCAACAGACCTTGGAACCATCACGTGATGCAAACCAGTCGGCCAACAACACAGTTAGACACTCACCTGGTTGACCACGTATTTCAAAAGACTGCTAAATCTCTCGTGTTCATCATCTGGGCTGAACATGCCAACGTGAAAACAGAGGACAGGGACTCGTGAACAGACACGAGGTACATACACAGAGAAGACACACAGGGAAAGATATACTTCTGGGCAGCCCCGAGGGACAACCAGAGCAACAGCGCACCAAGAGACATCCACACATGCAGAGGCACACACAGCGAGCTGTTTGTTTGAATGACGGCGTTCACTCGAGTGAATTCGTGACCAGTGGACACAACTCGAAGCCCCCCCCCCCCCCACGTGCACGAGAGACGCCGCCTTGGAGTGACACCGCCGCCGCTGCTGCCGCTGCTGCTGCTGCCGAGCCGAGCTCACTTTGTCCCCGAGGAGGCTCTGGAGTTGCTGATGAAGCGGGAGAGCTGCCCCACGCCCTCCAGGAGGCCCTCTCCGGTGCGGGCGCAGCAGCCCTGCACCAGCCACTCGCGCCCGTGCCGCGTCTTCACCGCCTTCACCGCCTCCGCCACCTCCGCGGTGGCCGCTGCCCGCGGGAGGTCCTGCTTGTTGGCGAGGAGCACGAAGGGCACCCGCGTCATCTCGGGGCTGTCCAGGATGGCGTCCAGCTCCGCGGGAGCCTCCGGGAAGCGCTCCCGGTCCGCGCTGTCCAGCACGAAGAGGAGCCCGTCCGTGTTCTGGAAGTAGTGCCTCCAGAGAGCGCGGATCTTCTGCTGGCCGCCCACGTCCCACACGGTGAAGGTGACGTTCCTGATGGGCTGCACGGTCTCCACGTTGAAGCCGATGGTCGGGATGGTCACCACGGATTCGTCGAGCTTGAGCTTGTACAGGATGCTGGTTTTCCCGGCCGCGTCCAAACCCAGCAGCAGCACGCGCGCTTGCTGAGTGAACATTCCGCCCAGCAGCGACGCCACTCGCGACGCAAGGAGACCCATTGTGACCGCTCGGCTCGGGCTGCGCCTCGGGTCGTCGTGCCGACAACTCCCCCCGGGCGAGCTCACGCGGGCACCTGCACGCGACGCGCTCCCAGCAGCAGCAGCAGCCCCTCGGCACCACGTGCAGGATGACCACGACGAAGACGGATCTCGTGCCGAGCTCGCGTCGGGGATGTCCCAATCGTCCCTTGCGATGACTGCCGCCGTCTGACTCGTCACTGCCGCGTTTATATCGGCGGCGGTGGAGGCGGTGGAGGCGAGAGACGGCGGTGACATGGCCCCTGGTGAGCTGGAGGTTCGTTCGTAGGCGCCACTGCCACGTGACGGCCCTTCCCGGCGCTCACCACGGGGACACGCGGCGACTTGTGTATCACGCGGCGCCTCCTCCTCCTCCTGGCGCCGCCCGCGCGGAGGCCCCAGGGCGGCGGTGGCGGTGACGGAGCCCCCAGGGCGCGGGGGGGGGGGGGGGCGACCCGCAGCTGCCCCCCCCCCTCACCCCTCTCGCGTCGCTCGGCCTCGCCCGCGATCACCACGCGTGGCCACGTACGGTGCGGAAGAAGTTCAACTTACACACACAGATACATACATACAACATACATACAACATACACACACAGTTACATACACAGTTACATATACAGATACATACACAGATACATACACAGTTACATACACAGTTACACACACAGTTAGACACACAAATACATACATACAACATACATACACGGGTACATAGATCTAATCACAGTTCCATACACACATACACGCATAGATACATACATACACAGATACATACACAGTTACATACTACACGTGTTTTGGGTTAAATCGCGTAAATACAAATGTGTCGTTAAACCCGCCACCACCCGACACAGCCAACTAGGAAGGGGTTTGTCACGTAAACAGAACGTGGCCAATTCGTGACGAGCACAGCACTAATCGGTTGTGTGCTGGAGAGCAAATCCACAACATTCACAACGAACTTACAGACTAACACACACAACACGACGCGCAATACGCGCAGCTGCCATGCCCGGGTAACAAACACAACAACGACGACACGCGACAAGCGAGGCGTCACTCTGGATTATCAGTGACAAGCGTTAACCAATCCGTGTTGAGTGATTTAGATGATAATTTTATTATTTTTCTCGCGCAAGTCCAGACTTGCTGGGGTCTCGCCTGCGCCGCCTGTGGTGTGCGTGCACCTTGGACTCGCCGTGTCCGCGTGCTGCGCTGACGCTCCCCACGCACATTCGACATTTCTCCTGCACGGGATCCATGCTCCGTAGCCCGTGCCCGCTGTCAACGTCTGCCCTAGGGGGGGGGGGGGGGGTGCAGCGAAGAGGTGGAAGTTGGAGAGGGATCCTAAATTAGCACCTCGGATTAGCTACGTACGGTGCGGAAGAAGTTCAGCACGCAGGCCAGTACAGTGCTGACATGAGGCAATGGCAGAGGTGGTGGTGGTCTCGCGTTGTCTGTCGAGGTTGAAGGTTTTTTGTTGAAGCCGCTGGGAACCCTCAGAGACAGGAGAGTCGGGGGCCGCCCATAAATGACGTCACGCACCTGGGGGGGGGGGTCAGACATTGTGACGATGTGTGACGATTGGGGGGGGGGGTTGAGAAATGTGACGTCACATCAAAATGCGCAACTTTAAATAAATATAGACAACACGTTCTACTTAATAAAATATACTTTTTAATAAATGTTTTCTCCTACAACATCAGAGTGCAGCGCCACATTAAATACGCACTACAATGACAATAGTTTAAAGCGATTTGAAGCATGTTTTATTTTGGGGGGGGGCAAAGCTTTGTGACGTCATATTTGAGGTGGGGGGTCTGACTTCTCGTGACGCCGTGTGACGAGGGGGGGGGGGGTCAAAAATCGTCCAAAATCTCGTGACGTCATTTATGGACGGCCCCTCGTTCGCTCGAGTGACCTGGGAAGTGAGCTCACTCCCTGACACCACACTGCGTGTCCCCGTTTTAAATTAAAGTGGTGAATGAAGAAAAAAACAAGTAGACCGCTGTTCTCTTTAAACACTGCAGACTGTTTTAATAAACATTGTCAACTGTAGAATGTGTCTTTGGTGAGCAGCTACGAGCTAAATTGGATGATGAATCACATTTGGTGGTGACGTGTGCGTCTTATTACTGGCCATTTAAATTAATAAACATAACTTCATCAAATACATGTTTTGTAATAAATTAGAAAAGTTTAAAGTGTCGTCCCGCGGGACTGCCGGATGAAGACCACCGCATTCCATATCAGTCATTAAAGGTTGTGTGATCATACTTCACCACGCTGGTCATGTTAGTCGTGGCCAGGAATCCAACTCACGTGGCCAGGTTCAGACAACAGTGCGCTAACCACTACGCCCACTGCTCCACCCATCACGTTTATAACCACTTGATGAACACTATCATACACAAACAGCATAACTCGTCAATACAGTGGTGTCTTAACGTGTGTTGGATCATGCCCCCCATCCAATTGCAATGACCTCGACTTAGGAACACAATCAGCTCCCGTGACCCGTCCGTAAAGTCGTCTACCGAGTGGCGACATTGACACACCGCACGGGGTACTCATTGTGTGGCTGAGTCGACCTAGGGGAGGCCCAGGACCGGTTCGGATAATCGTCACCAGTGTTGGCCGTGGACGGGAATCCAACTCGGCTGGCCGGGTTCGTGGTCGCAGCGCGGCGCTCACGGCCGCACTGCCGCAGGGAAACTTGCCGGCAGGCCGCGCCCGCTCAGCGCTGATCCATCGCAGCGCCCGTGACGGGTCTTGATGCCCCGCGTGGACACGACCCCGAGCAGCCGGCACACGCACATCGTGACTCGCGTCGCCAGGGACGGCTCCCACCAATTATGGTGCAGTGTTGAGTCTATGGTGCAGTGTTGAGTCTATGGTGCAGTGTTGAGTCTATGGTGCAGTGTTGAGTCTATGGGCAGTGTTGAGTCTGTGGTGCAGTGTTGAGTCTATGGGCAGTGTTGAGTCTGTGGTGCAGTGTTGAGTCTATGGGCAGTGTTGAGTCTGTGGTGCAGTGTTGAGTCTATGGGCAGTGTTGAGTCTACGGGTAGTGTTGAGTCTATGGTGCAGTGTTGAGTCTATGGTGCAGTGTTGAGTCTATGTGCAGTGTTGAGTCTACGGGTAGTGTTGAGTCTATGGTGCAGTGTTGAGTCTATGGTGCAGTGTTGAGTCTATGGGCAGTGTTGAGTCTATGGGCAGTGTTGAGTCTATGGGCAGTGTTGAGTCTACGGGTAGTGTTGAGTCTATGGTGCAGTGTTGAGTCTATGGTGCAGTGTTGAGTCTATGGGCAGTGTTGAGTCTATGGTGCAGTGCTGAGTCTATGGTGCAGTGTTGAGTCTATGGTGCAGTGTTGAGTCTATGGTGCAGTGATGAGTCTATGGGCAGTGCTGAGTGTGGTGCAGTGTTGAGACTTGGGGAAGCAGTGCTGCTCAATGTAGAGGACTTTTTTTTCTGTGAGTGTGGGTCAGTGATCGAGGAAGTAGGTGAGTGAGTGTGTTAGAGATTGTGGGTGATAGGGTAAGCCATGGGTGACGTGAGTGGGTGTGTTGTTTGGGAGTGAATAGACGAGTGGTTGGGTGAGTGGCTGGGTGAGTGTGTAGGTGAGTGGGTTAGAGATTGATTGGGTGAGTTAGTGGGTGGCTGAGTGGGTGGGTGGGTGAATGGGTTTAGAGATTGAGTGGGTGGTGGGTGGTTGGGTGAATGAGTGGGTGGGTGGGTTTGTGAATGGTTGAGGTGAGTGAGTGGGTGGGTCAGCGCGTGAGTGGGTGAGAGGTGGGTTGGTGAGTTGGTGAGAGGATTAGTAAATTGGTGGGTTCGAGATTGCGTGGCTGGGTGAGTGAGTGGGTTAGAGATTGAGTGGGTGGCAGGGTAAGTGGGTGGGTTGCTTAATGGGTGTGTGAGTGGGTGGATGAATAGGTGAGTGGACAGGTGCATGGTTTAGTGGGTGAGTGAATAAGTGAGTGAGTGGGTGAGTGGATTGTTGCGTGAATGTGTGGGTGGTTGAGTTTTTGGGTAGATGGGTGTGTGAATATGGGAGGTGAGTTCGTGTGTTAGTGGGTGGGTGAGTCGGAGAGTGAGGCACCATGGTGCCGAGATGTTAACTACCTCGCCTAGTATACAGGAGGTTGTGGATTTTATCCCAGCCCTTCCGCTTGTATATTTGGAGTTTCTTTGTTTTCCCCGTGGTCGCGTGGAATTTTCTCCAGGTTGTCCCTCCACATTTGAACATGCATTTATATCATTTGGTTGCAATAACATTCTACGTGAAAAGCCACTTAATTGAACTGTCATTTGTGCTGAGGTGGCTTCCGACAAAGATCTATAGCTCAGGGCCTTACCCAGTAAAATGAAAACCAATTAAATATTCGTTTATTGTGTGGATGAGTGGGTGCGTGCGTGAGTGGGTGCGTGGGTGGATGAGTGAGTGGATGGGTTGATGCGTCGTAGGTGAGTCGCTGAGTGAGTGAGTGGCTGGGTGCATGAGTGTGGGTTCGTGATTGAGTGGGTGGCTTAGTGAGTAGGTCAGTGTATGAATGGCTCAGTAGTTGAGTGAGTGAGTGGGTGATTGAGTGAGTGGGTGAGTGTGTGGGTTAGTGGGTGGGAGAGTCAGACAGTGGAGCGCCACGGTGGCGAGATGTTAACTACTTCGCCTGGTATGCAGAAGGTTGTGGGTTTGATCCCGACCCTGACACCTGTATATTTCCCTCCACATTTAAAATCAACAAGCATTTATAGGATTTGGCTGCAATACATGTCATAAGCCACTTCGTTGACCTATAATTTTTAACCAGGTCATTTCTGAAAAAGATGTTTAGCTCTATCGGCCTTACCTGGTTAAAACCCACAATTTAGATTTAGTTTAGTGTGTTGGTGAGTGGGCGGGTGAGTGGGTGGGTGGGTGGGTGAGTGGGTGAGTGTGAGTGGCTCGGTGGTTGAGTTAGTGGGTGGTAGTGGGTGGTTGAGTTAGTGGGTGGTTGAATGTTTTGGTGGTTGAATTATTGGGTGGTTGAGTGATGGGTGGGTGGGTGAATAATTACATGGTTAGTGGGTGAGTTGCTGAGGGAGTGGTTGGGCGAGTGGGTGGGTTAGAAATTGAGTGGGTGGCATGGTGAGTGGATGTGTATGTGACTGGGTGAGTAGGTGAGTGGCTGGGTGAGTATGTGAGTGGATGGATGAGTGAGGGGTTGAGTGGATTTGTGGATGAGTGAGTGTGTGGGTAGCAGGTTATGTGGGTAGTGGGTGGGTTATAAATTGAGTGAGTGGGTTAGTGACTGGGTGAATTGTAGTTGAGTTAGAGATTGACTGGCTCGGTGAGTGAGTGCTGGGTGGGTTAGTGAGTTGTTGGGTGGGTGCGTGTTAGTGGGTGGATGATCGACTGGGTGGGTGGTTGAGTGAGGAGATGGGTGGGTGGTTTGCAGTGACGTGTGGTGAGGTCAATTGCTGGGGAGGCACTGGCTTGTGTCAGAGCCAGATTCACACACTGAGGGGGACATGGCCTCACGGAGGGGGGCGTGTTAGACGCATCCCCCTCAGTGAGGCAAATGTGATGGCTACCTCCCCTGGTGCTTTTTCATTGCAGTTTCATGACGAGACCAGCGAGCCTAAATATCTTTATACACATACGTGAAATAAGTTACCTGGAGTATGGAAGGCGAGGACATGAAATGAAGGGGTCTACAAACATTACATTGGTGACATACTGTGATAGTAACAGGCACGCGCTTATTGCCCGCGCTCCATCCAGTTACTGAGGGGTTGCGTAATCAGGGGAGGCTGAGCTCGTCGCTGCCTCACCTCTCGTCTCTTCCTGTATTTGCAGCGGAGTTCCGCAAATTTGGCGATTTTGACTATAAAAATGATTGGAATCGTACAGAAATGACATTTATAACACAGATCAGTGGAAAAATCTTATTTTATTTTATTTTTCTCTTTTTTTTACTTTTCGTAAAAACTATTGTCATTGGAGTATGACAGTTGAGGCTCTGCCTCCCGTGACCGCACGTCGCTGGTGGGTTGGTAGGTTGGTGAGGAAGTGAGAGAGTTAGTGGGTACGAGATTGAGTGGGTGGCTGGCTGAGTGGTTGAGAAGATGGGTGTGCGATTTCATGGGTGAGTGAGTCGGTGAGTGAGTGGGTGAGTGGGTTTTTGTATAGGTGAGTGCTTCAGTGGGTTCATGAGTGAGTGGATGGGTTATTGAGTGAGAGGGTGGGTATTTGAGTAAGTGGTGTGCGTGAATAGGTGAATGGGTGGGTGTTTGAGTGAGTGAGTCAGAGAATGGGGTGCCATGTTGGTGAGATGGTAACTTCCTCACCTAGTATACAGGAGGTTGTCGATTCGATCCCGACCCTGTCGCAAGTATATTTGATTGTGCTTGCTCTCCTCGTGGTCGTGTGGATTTTTGTTCCAGGTCAACGGAGTTTTCCCTCTGCATTGAGAATAAACTTGCATTCAGAGGATTTGGCTGCAATGCATGTGTATGTGATAAGCCACTTAGTTAACTTGTCATTTGTAACAAGGTCGCTTTTGAAAAAGATCTATATAGCCCTGTGGGCCTTACCTGGTAAAATAAAAACAGTTTAGTTTTTGTTTCGTGGGTGAGTGAGTGAATGGGTGGGTTGGTGGTTGGGTGATTGAATGGGGGTTGGGTGGGTGAGTTGGTGGGTGTTTGAGTCAGTGGCTGGGTCATCGTGTGAGTGGATGGGTATTTGAGTAAGTGGTGCGAGTCAGTAGGTGAATGGGTGGGTGTTTGGGTGAGTGGCTGGTATGTGGGTGAATAAGTTAGTGTAGGAGGTTGAGTGGGGAAGTTAGTGTGCGAGTGGGTGGGTGAGTGAGTCAGAGAATGGGGCACCACGGTGGTGAGATGTTAACTACCTTGCCTAGTATACAGGAGGTCATGGAATTGATCCCGACCCTGCCGCCTGTATATTTCGAGTTTGCATCTTCTCCCTGTGGTCACGTGGATTTTTCTCCGGGTCCTCGGGGTTTTACCTCTGCATTGAGAATAAACT
Source organism: Lethenteron reissneri (assembly GCF_015708825.2). Classification (NCBI taxonomy): domain Eukaryota; kingdom Metazoa; phylum Chordata; class Hyperoartia; order Petromyzontiformes; family Petromyzontidae; genus Lethenteron; species Lethenteron reissneri. Next base: position 83,337 of record NW_026890789.1, on the reverse strand, counting down.
TGCATTCAGAGGATTTGGCTGCAATAAATGTACGTGATAAGCCACTTTGTTTACCTGTAATTTGTAACAAGGTCGCTTTTGAAAAAGATCTATATATAGCTCTGTGGGCCTTAGCTGGTACAATGAGAACTAGTTCCGTTTTCGTTTATTGGGTGGGTGAGTGGTTGGTGGGTGATTGATTGAGTGCGTGGTTGGGTTGGTGGGTGAGTGTGTGAGTTAGAGAGTGGGTGGGTGGATGGGTGGATGTGTGAGTGGGGGAGTGAATAGGTGAGTGGGTGGGTGAGTGGAGTCTAGAGTGAGTGGGTTAGTGAGTGAGTGGGTTGGTGGGTGGGTCGTTGAGTTAATGAGTGGGTGTGTAGGTGGGTGCACAGGTATGTTCTTGAGTGACTGTGTGTGTGGCTGTGTGTGTGCATGAGCAAGTGATTTAGCGGTTGAGTGGGTGGCAGGGTGAGTGGATGAGTGAGTGTGTGTGGCTTTCGTAGTTTAGTGGTTGGGTGAGTCAGATAATGAGGCGCCACGGTGGCGAGATGCAAACCCCCTCGCGAAAGCCGACGTGTTAAACTGGTATATTGGAATTCGTATTTTTGACCCCAACCCTGATGTCTGTATATTTGGAGTTTGCATTTTCTCTCGTGGTCACGTCGATTTTCCTCTGATTCCTTCGCGTTTGTTTAACACGTAGACTTTCGCGACCAATATATCCATAATAGAGGTTTATTTTTTGGGTTAGATCGCGTAAATATATAAATGTGTCGTTAAAACCCACCACCACCCGACACAGCCAACTAGTAAGGGTTGTCACGTACGCAGAACATGCCAATTTGTAACAAGTACAACTCACGGTGTGTTGGAGAGTCAAGCCACAACATTTACAATCTGAGTAGAACGTTTCGCCAGTAATTACAACTAGCTTCATCAGGCAACAGCCAGATTTGTGGAGACATTCACCTGTTTCGTTCCTTATGTAGAGGCGTAGATGTGCTGCCTGTTTTTATCATTTGCCTGTTATCATTCGCCTGTTATCAAGTTAAAAATAGAAACAGTTATTATTGTTGTAATCACGTTATAAGTATAAATAATTGTTATTTCGTTAAAAGTAGAAATAATTATTGTTATCAAGTTCTAAGTGGAAATAATAATTACTGTTCTCATTCGCCTGTCGTTTCATTTGCCTGTTGTTATTTTTCGTCTATTGTTATCAAGTTATAAGTAGAAAGTTATTATTATTGTTATCATTCGCCTGGTGTTGGTAGTGCACGTCTCTAATCCAGCACTGTGGAAGGATAGCGAGGGTTGGTGAATCACCGCACAATGATGTTGGCAAATCACCTTCCCGTGGGCGTCGAGGTGCCATAACCTGACTCTCCAGGAGAAGGCAGTAGAGCAAGTGGACTAATCGCAGTGGAAGGCAGCAAGGGTGAGTGGATCACACAGTGAATGTTGTGAAACCCCCTTTCCGTGGGCATCGAGGTGCCTTCTCCTGGCTGGCTGGCCAGGAGAAGGCAGTACAGAAAGTGGGATAATCGCCATCTTTGCCTGCACGGTTTAAAGTGCTGCCCCTCGTATGCGTGGGTTTTCTCCAGGTGCTCCGGTTTCCCCCACTTGTGTAAGAACTCATCATTCATACGTCGAAAATGTAAAAAAACAATTCAGGACCCGACTGTGACTCAGTGTGGATTTCCTGGACTAAGTCTATTTTATTATTATAAAGAATTAAAGGGGCTGTTTGATGACACGACTAGAGAGCTGGCTTGCACTGCAGGGAACTTAATTTTCAACTTGGATTCCGCAACCCTCAATGGCCATTTTAAGTTAAATTTGTGCATGTAAGACTCGCACAAACAACCATACCCAGAAACCCATAGACTCCAACAGAGACCCATACATTCCTATAGACACTCAGACTTACACAGCGACCCCATACGGCATACAGAGACCGATAGACATGCACAGAGACCCAGAGCCTCACACAGAGATCCATACTCTCAAAGGCCCAAAAACTCACACAGAAATCCATAGATTCGCACAGAGGTCAATAGAATTTGAATTTGAATATTTATTTATACTGGAGGAATCTGATAAGCTATAACGATCTGTTTTCACAGACGTCCAATCGGGTGGGTCAGAAAATAACAACAAAAATACAATACAAAAACATCACAGGAAAGGTAAACAAATTGTTTCGAAATATACAAATTAAACTGAACTCTTTTTATCTTACCATAGACTCATGCAAACATGTTGGACTCGCACAGAGACCTTAACCACTAAACATCGAACAATTAAAACCCTCTAAACTTCTAAACCCCTAACTATCTAAATCCATAACCATCTAAACCGCTAACCCTCTCAACCCCTTTACCTCTTACAACCCTAATCTTTAAACCCCTCGCCCTCTAAAAGCTTAACCTCTAAACCCCCAAAACCCTAACCATCTCAACCCCTATCCCTCTAAATTCCTATACCCCTAACCCTCAACCCCTTTACCCTTCAAACCCTCACTCTCTAAACCCCTTATACTTTTAACCCTAACCGTCTAAGCCATTAAAAACCAAACCCTCTAAACCCTCTGAATCCCTAACCCTCTAAACCTTGATACCCTGACCTTCTAAAACCCTAAATCCCTAACATTCTAAATACCAACCAATCTAAACCACTACCCTCTAAAGAACTAACCCTCTAGACCCCTAACCCTCTGAACTCATAACCTCCTAAATCCTCAACCTCTAAAACCCTAACCCTCAAAACCCTAACGTTCTAAAACCCTAAATCTGTAACCTAATCCCAACACATTTAAACCTCTACCCTCTAAAGAACGAACCCTCTAGACGCCTAACCCTTAAAACACCTATGCCCCTAAAATGCTAACCCTCTAAACACATAATCCACTACACCCGGAACCCTCTAAACCCATAAAGGTTTTTTTTGTTAGATTATGTAAATATAAACGTGTCGTTAAACCAACCACCACCCGAAACAGCCAATTAGTAAAATTTGTCACATCAACAAAAAGTGCCATTTAGTGTTGGAGACTAACCCAAAAAAAAACTTTATTATGGACAATATTAGTTGTGAAAGTCTAGGTGTCAAACCCTCAACTCTCAAACCACTAAACACCTAACACTGTAAATCACTAACCCTTGAAACCCAGATACCTCTAAACCCCTAAACACATACCCTTATAACCTCAACTACTAACCATCTAAACCATTCAACATCCAACAATCGAAACACAGAAACCTCTAAACACGTAACTCTCTAAACTTTAAAGCGATTTGAAGCGTGTTTTATTTTGGATGGGGGGGGGGGGGCAGAGCTTTGTGACGTCATATTTGAGGGGGGGGGGGGTCTGACTTTTCGTGACGCCGTGTGACGAGGGGGGGGGGGGGGCAAAAATCGTCCAAAATCGCGTGACGTCATTTATGGACGGCCCCTCGTTCGCTCGAGTGACCTGGGAAGTGAGCTCACTCCCTGACACCACACTGCGTGTCCCCGTTTTAAATTAAAGTGGTGAATGAAGAAGTCAACAAGTAGACCGCTGTTCTCTTCTAACACTTCAGACTTTTAATAAACATTGTCAACTTTAGAATGTCATTGGTGAGCAGCTATGAGCTAAATTGGATAATGATTCACACTTGGTAATAACGTGTGCCTCTTATTACTGGCCATTGAAATGAATAAACATAACTTAATCAAATACATGTTTTGTAATAAGTTAGAAAAGTAAAAAAGTTTCGTCCCGCGGGACTGCCGGATGAAGACCACCGTATTCCCTATCAGTCATTAAAGGTTGTGTGATCATACTTCACCACGCTGGTCATGTTAGTCGTGGCCAGGAATCCAACTCATGTGGCCAGGTTCAGACAACAGTGTGCTAACCACTACGCCCACTGGTCCACCCATTTCTAACCGTTGAGGTAATAAGTAATATTTAAAAGTACTTTTTTTTAAACACGCTTTAATGAAATGTACCGTATTCGTAATGGCAGAACTCCACGACTCCAGGAAGTGGCCCCGAAGCTTGCCATCACGTCAGGGACCGTGCTGATTTACAGCCAACATCAGTTGAGCGTGGACAATGAGACCCAAGCCGAAACATAACATATAAAAAATAATGTTTACAAATATATATTTTTTATGTTTTTTATGATAGAATATAGTATTGTCATCAGTATGACATAAGTATACCAAGTTTTGCAGTCGATACCACATTGGGAAGTGGGTTAAAATTCAGTTACAAGATTTGAGGATACGACAACAACAGACAGAGTGAGTTAAATAAAAGCGTGTAATAATACAAAGACATCACGTTTCTAAGCATCTGATGAACAGCGGTGTTCGGGCGGCAAGAAGCAGTTCATGGGAACGCTGCGAGTCGCAAGAGGTCCTTTCCCCGAGCCCTGCGCGATGAACGAATGAAATGGACAGCGCCTTCACTCAAGACGCTTGACGGAGCTCACGACACGATGACGCAATTGAAATGATGGAGTTGACAGGGGCCATGTGAGGATTGCTTCATGTACAGAGGCAGTAGAGAGTCTATGGGCAGCGTTGAGTCTATGGGCAGTGTTGAGTCGATGGTGCAGTGTTGAGTCTATGGGGCAGTGTTGAGTCTATGGTGCAGTGGAGCGTCTATGGTGCAGTGTTGAGTCTATGGTGCAGTGTTGAGGCTACGGGTAGTGTTGAGTCTATGGTGCAGTGTTGAGTCTATGGGCAGTGATCAGTCTATGGGCAGTGTTGAGTCTATAGTCAGTGTTGAGTATATGGGCAGTGTTGAGTCTATAGTCAGTGTTGAGTCTGTGGGCAATGTTGAGTCTATGGGCAGTGTTGAGTCTATGGTGCAATGTTGAGTCTATGGTGCAATGTTGAGTCGGAGATGCATTGGGCTCTATGATATAGAGTCTTGATGAGGGAATTCTTCTGGGATGGATGGTGGTGGGAATCCGGTTTTAGGTAAGCATCCGTATGGGTGGCTTTCCTGTAGACAGAGTGGCTCATTGAACCATCAGGTCTCCTTTTGATTAGGACATCCAAAAAGGGTAGCTTGCCATCTTTTTCGACTTCCATGGTGAATCTGATGGCTGGGTGTATGGAGTTGATGTGGTCGAGAAATTGGTCTAGAGCAGCACGGCCATGTGGCCAGATGACAGAGGTTCCAAGACAGAGGTTCTCTGCAAGCCATCTGGCTATCATGAGAGATTCGTTCATGAGGCGATCCACATATACAAGCACAGAGACAATTTTAACCGAGAAGATGGATTCTGGCTTAGCAATCATTGGAAGGACGTAATAAACCATTTCGATACACATTAGGGTGGGTAAAATAATACATAGTGTTATATTAAAATGTATAAGGTATAGGTTGGTTTACAGCAATACAGTATATAATTTAATGTTGGGTTTATCTATGGCAGTATATAGTACGGTATATGCTCGTGTGATGTAAGAGAATAAAGTTTAGATGGAAGCATATTATATAATTTATACGACGTAGAATTGTAATGTATTACTTGCTGTTAGTAACTCAGCTTATTGTAGAGTATAGTAAGTATACTGATGGTGCTATGCAGTTTATACTTTAGTTTTTTATGTAGTTTATACTTTAGTTTTCTACGTGGTTGTTGAGTAACTGCAGCTACATATCATTAACATTCCTTTCCTTTGTTACTGCTACTCCCTGCACCCCCCTTTGGTGCTGCTGATCCTGCATAATGCATGGGCATAATATGACTTTGAAACCCCCCCGCCCACCTCCTACGCATTTTCCATGAATATGCTAAATTCCTCTTCATATGCACATTCTTTTTGTTAAGGCGCTCTTCCACCTCCAACGCAGCTTATATATAAGCTCCTAGCTTGGTAGTGTCTCATTCTTCACCTGAAGACGGCTGCTTGCGTTGTAGGCCGAAACGTCGTGAGAATTGTTTTATTATGTTTTATTTTTATTATTTTATTACTTCCCTTCTACGTGACTTTACCGAAAGAACCAAGAAGATGAATCCCTGCAGTCACGAAAGCTTTAAATCGAAATCTATGGGCAGTGTTGAGTCTATGGGCAGTGTTGAGTCTATGGTGCAATGCTGAGGCTACGGGCAGTGATCAGTCTATGGGCAGTGTTGAGTCTATAGGCAGTGTTGAGTCTGTGGGCAATGTTGAGTCTATGGGCAGTGTTGAGTCTATGGTGCAATGTTGAGTCTACGGGCAGTGATCAGTCTATGGGCAGTGTTGAGTCTATAGGCAGTGTTGAGTCTATGGGCAGTGTTGAGTCTGTGGGCAGTGTTGAGTCTGTGGGCAATGTTCGCCAGAACCATTCTGGCGAATTGCCCGATGATGCTGGTTGCAATTACCAGCGAAACGTCGTACTCAAATTCTAAATGTTGTGGCTTCAACACACCGGTGGGCTAAAGCAGTGAACTATTTGTCTTTGTCAACGTGACACATTTTTACTGATTGGCCGTGTCGGGTGGTGGAGGGTTACGACACATTTATAAATAAACGCGATCTAAACCCAAAAACGTTGATTATTAATAACATTGGTCGCGAAAGTCTATGGGCAGTGTTGAGTCTATGGTGCAATGTTGATTCTACGGGTAGTGATCAGTCTATAGGCAGTGTTGAGTCTGTGGGCAATGTTAGGGAAGTCTATGAGCAGTGTTGAGTCTATGGCGCAATGTTGATTCTACGGGCAGTGATAAGTCTATGGGCAGTGTTGAGTCAATAGGCAATGTTGAGTCTGTGGGCAATGTTGAGTCTATGGGCAGTGTTGAGTCTGTGGGCAGTGTTGAGTCTGTGGGCAATGTTGAGTCTATAGGCAGTGTTGAGACTTGGGGTAGCAGGGCTGCTCAATGTAGAGGACTTCTTTTCCAGTGGAGATGTGCAATGAGGGAGAAGAATTGAAAACGGAATTGGGCCAGGGAGGAGGGATAGAGATAGAGAGAAGAAAGGGAACGAAGAGGATGCGAGGAGGTTTATGGAAGATGAGAGAGGCGAGATGAGGTGGGACAAGGCCATGAAGAGATTTAAAGTCGAGCGTGAGGTATTTGAAAATACAGCGGTGGAGTGAACGGGAAGCCAGTGGAGAGGGGAAGTGTGAGAATTAAAGATAATCAACTGAAGCCTTTTGAATTTGTTGCAGGGGAGTGAGGGCAGAGGCAGGGAGACCAAAACGAAGGGAATCGCAGTCATTCTGACGGGTAAAGATCACAGAACGAGCCGGGGCTGTTGCGGCAGAAACTGAAATGAGATGGCGGATTCCCCTGATGTTGAACCCTACCAGCAAGACGACGAGAACCGGAGTGGTTTCACCGTCACCATCGCAACCACCTTCTTCAGATCCCACAAACACTGCACAATGTAGAACAGTTCGCGGTCGTTCTGATATGTGAGGCTTCAGGATAGGTGACAGACCCCATTGGACTCCCGAGAGCGAGGAGACCTTGCTCCGGCAACACACATTGGGTGACCCGCAGATGGTGACGTCTCTTTCTTGCAGAGTCACTGGACTCGGCCTGCCGTGTGTGGACAGCGCCACGGTGGCGAGATGTTAACTACCTCGCCTGGTATACAGGAGGGCTTGGGTTCGATCCTCACCCTGACGTTTGTTGTATAGTTGGAGTGTGAATGTCTCTCTCTCTCCCCGTGGTCTTGTGGATTGTCCTCCGGGATTCACTCCACATTTAGAATCAACTTTCAAGCGTTTAGATTATTTATATTACTTTGCTATTATAAATTTCCACGTGATAAGCCGCTTCGTTGAGCTAAAATTTGTGGCCGGGTCGCTTCTTAAAAAGAATATATATAGTTCAGTGGGCCTTATCTGGAAAATAAAAACACACGTTTAGTTTTATTTGTATATTTATGTTTAAATATATTTTTTTCCTCTTTCCTATCTTTTCCACTCCTTTCGTGTTTTTGTATTGTTTGTTGTAACGTTCTGACCCCGTGTCCCTACTGTACACCTGTGAAAAAGAGCTTTATAGCTCATCGGATTCCTCCGGTATGAATAAAGGTTCTGATTCTGACCCTTGAGGTTTGCAGGACGGCTACTGGTGCCTCATCCCCATATCTTCGACAGTGGCAGGCTGGAGGCGCTGATGATAAGTGGTGAATGTTAAGGCTCTAAAATGCAGTAACACGTTTCATTTGCTTCTGTGGAGCCAGTAGTTGTATCATCAGCTGCGTCTAGGGATACTTTTACATCGTTAATAGGCACGTTAAATCGTGCGATCGTCCGAAGATGAAAACTTGGGCAACAATCTTAAACTCGAGTCAAGAAGAACTGCTTGAAGCAAGATGTAAATCAGGTCGCACAATCCGAGAACATTTAACGGTAACGACACTGTCTGATCCCAAACTATTTATTGCACAAACGTGACGATTGGATCTTAATAATCATACGACTATCAGCCTCGGTTCGTGCATCTACAAAATATTCATCAACATTATCCACTAAAAATGTGATACATTAGACAACAACAAACCGACGAAGAAAACAGAATTCATGAAATCATTATCAACATCAGGCCACCTTCAATCAAATAACAGACAAGTACAATGCGTACGGCAAATACATTGATCAAGCTGTCATAGATTTATACCACAAGGCATTCCATTACATGTCCTGTACACCATCCATAGTTAGCGAGTGTAAGACAACGAGGAGTGTAAACGATCTGTCACTCTGAAGGACACGAACAGTGAAGGTAACGCCCGTATCACCATCGGGGTAACGAAATCAGAGAGAATATGAACCATAAACATTTAAAACATTTACATTGCGCTGATTACATTGTCTAGTTTATTATTTATCACGAAAATAGGTTTCAAAATTTATTACAGATTTTATGGAGCAGTGCAAAGCCAGCAACAAGTAAATTGACGACAGTTTAAGAGAACATGTGAACGCAAAGGGCACGGAAATTGAGTAAGTTGATGAATTTAACCATTAGGGTCAAACAATCTCATTGTATGACAGACGGGAAAAATATATCCTACAATTATCTCCAGATGTTCGGAAATGTTATTGGTCTATAAAAGTATTTCTGAAAATGAGACGAGCCATTAAAGTGCCTTCAATGAAAAAGAACTTGCAGAGATTGTGCCGCTTTTAATTTACAGATGCCATTCACATATATATATCTAAACCACGAGCGGTCAAAGTTGACCCATAGAGATGGCGAGATGAACCCAAAGCATCCGGAGGCCGCGACGCGACGGCTGCAAGGAAAGCGCGCAACGGAATCAACTCGGGGGAGGCGTTTGCCCCCCAGTGTGGAATCACAGAGCGACAGCCGACGTCGAATGTGAACCTGCAGTCCGCAGTTGACGACGATGCGGAGGTTCACTCGCAGCGAGAGGCACGCGCAGTCGCGTGGCGCGTGCACGTGGACGCGACCGCGTTCTCTTCTTCTGCTGCTGCTTCGTTCGTGTGGCTGCTGATGCAGGTGCACAGCAGACGACTATGAAGTCACATCCAGGTGGGCAAGCCAAGATCACCGCGTGAGAAGCAGTGGTAGTGAGTGTCTCGCTGTGACGTCTCCGTCGTGTTTGTGGACCGGGCATTGCGCCGTTACACGTTGCACGGTCTGTTCTGGATGGCCACAGTCGCAGGCTCCTGGAGAGTTTCTAATTTAACGTTTGTGCATCAGGGTATCCGCATCTACTGCCGTGTTTTGTGCAGTGGTTGCGGTTTAGGGTGGACCGTGAGCAGCTTCGTGGAAGACCAAACCCAGCGATCTTCTGCATTGGGTCTTTCACAACAAGCTGTTTTACTCATTGTTTTTTTTCCGGTAAAGACACGTATGTAGAAATAAAATAAAATTTAAATAAATTAAATTTAAATAAATCACGACGTTTCGAACGCAACACAAGCGCTCATCATCAGGTGAAAATGGGGTGAAACATAGAAAGAGGGAACACACAGGGGGACATCACGTACATAGCACATAGAGAAGGGCGAACTACACGTAAGCAAATGCAACAAGAAGATGGGAGACGAGAAACTCAACAGACCTTAGAAACAATCACGTGATGCAAACCAGTCGGCCAACAACACAGTTAGACACTCACCTGGTTGACCACGTATTTCAAAAGACTGATACATCTCTCGTGTTCATCATCTGGGCTGAACATGCCAACGTAAAAACAGAGGACAGGGACTCGTGAACAGACACGAGGTACATACACAGAGAAGACACACATGGAAAGATATTTCTGGGCAGCCCAGAGGGACAACCAGAGCAACAGCACACCAAGAGACATCCACACATGCAGAGGCACACACAGCGAGCTGTTGGTTTGAATGACGGCGTTCGCTCGAGTGAAGTTTCGACCAGTGGACACAACTCGAAGCCCCCCCCCCCCCCCCCCACGTGCACGAGAGACGCCGCCTTGGAGTGACACCGCCGCCGCTGCTGCTGCTGCTGCCGAGCCGAGCTCACTTTGTCCCCGAGGAGGCTCTGGAGTTGCTGATGAAGCGGGAGAGCTGCCCCACGCCCTCCAGGAGGCCCTCTCCGGTGCGGGCGCAGCAGCCCTGCACCAGCCACTCGCGCCCGTGCCGCGTCTTCACCGCCTTCATCGCCTCCGCCACCTCCGCGGTGGCCGCTGCCCGCGGGAGGTCCTGCTTGTTGGCGAGGAGCACGAAGGGCACCCGCGTCATCTCGGGGCTGTCCAGGATGGCGTCCAGCTCCTTGAGAGCCTCCGGGAAGCGCTCCCGGTCCGCGCTGTCCAGCACGAAGAGGAGCCCGTCCGTGTTCTGGAAGTAGTGCCTCCAGAGAGCGCGGATCTTCTGCTGGCCGCCCACGTCCCACACGGTGAAGGTGACGTTCCTGATGGGCTGCACGGTCTCCACGTTGAAGCCGATGGTCGGGATGGTCACCACGGATTCGTCGAGCTTGAGCTTGTACAGGATGCTGGTTTTCCCGGCCGCGTCCAAACCCAGCAGCAGCACGCGCGCTTGCTGAGTGAACATTCCGTCCAGCAGCGACGCCACTCGCGACGCAAGGAGACCCATTGTCACCGCTCGGCTCGGGCTGCGGCTCGGGTCGTCGTGCCGACAACTCCCCCCGGGCGAGCTCACGCGGGCACCTGCACGCGACGCGCTCCCAGCAGCAGCAGCAGCAGCCCCTCGGCACCACGTGCAGGATGACCACGACGAAGACGGATCTCGTGCCGAGCTCGCGTGGGGGATGTCCGAATCGTCCCTTGCGATGACTGCCGCGGTCTGACTCGTCACTGCCGCGTTTATATCGGCGGCGGCGGTGGAGGCGGTGGAGGCGAGAGACGGCGGTGACATGGCCCCTGGTGAGCTGGAGGTTCGTGCGTAGGCGCCACTGTCAGGTGACGGCCCTTCCCGGCGCTCACCGCGGGGCCACGCGGCGACTTGTGCATCACGCGGCGCCTCCTCCTCCTGGCGCCCCCGCGCGGAGCCCCCAGGCGGCGGTGGCGGTGACGGAGCCCCCAGGGCGCGGGGGGGGCGACCCGCAGCTGCCCCCCCCTCACCCCTCTCGCGTCGCTCGGCCTCGCCCGCGATCACCACGCGTGGCCACGTACGGTGCGGAAGAAGTTCAACTTACGCACACAGATACATACACAGATACATACATACAACATACATAGTTACACACAGTTACATACATACAATATACATACAACATACATACACTGGTACATAGATACATACACAGATACATACAACATACAGACACAGTTACATACTAGACGTGTTTTGGGTTAAATCGCGTAAATATAAATGTGTCGTTAAACCACCCGACACAGCCAACTAGGAAGGGGTTTGTCACGTAAACAGAACGTGGCCAATTCGTGACGAGCACAGCACTAATCGGTTGTGTGCTGGAGAGCAAATCCACAACATTCACAACGAACTTACAGACTAACACACACAACACGACGCACAATACGCGCAGCTGCCATGCCCGGGTAACAAACACAACAACAAGCGACACGCGAGGCGTCACTCTGGATTATAAGTGACAAGCGTTAACCAATTCGTGTTGAGTGATTTAGATGATAATTTTATTATTTTTCTCGCGCAAGTCCAGACTTGCTGGGGTCTCGCCTGCGCCGCCTGTGGTGTGCGTGCACCTTGGACTCGCCGTGTCCGCGTGCTGCGCTGACGCTCCCCACGCACATTCGACATTTCTCCTGCACGGGATCCATGCTCCGTAGCCCGTGCCCGCTGTCAACGTTTGCCCTGTCTGGGGGGGGGGCAGTGAAGAGGTGGAAGTTGGAGAGGGATCCTAAATTAGCACCTCGGACTAGCTACGTACGGTGCGGAAGAAGTTCCGCACGCAGGCCAGTACAGTGCTGACAGGAGGCGGTGGCAGAGGTGGTAGTGGTCTCGCGTTGTCTGTCGAGGTTGAAGGTTTTTTGTTCAAGCCGCTGGGAACTCTCAGAGGCAGGGGACTCGGGGGCCGTCCATAAATGACGTCACGCACCTGGGGGGGGGTCAGACATGTGTGACGATTGGGGGGGGGGGGGTTGATAAATGTGACGTCACATCAAAATGCGCAACTTTAAATAAATATAGACAACACGTTCTACTTAATTAAATAGACTTTTTAATACATGTTTTCTCCTACAACATCAGAGTGCAGCGCCACATTAAATACACATTACAATGACAATAGTTTAAACTTTAAACTATTGTCATTGTAGTGTGTATTTTTCAGTTTTAATATTTTATCTTTTTTCACTTCTCCGACCAATCATATTTATCTTTATGTTGAGTTTCATAGTGTCGACGTAAATTGTATTCTTTGAACACAGACACTATGTTCTGGCATATCAGACACACAGCTCTTTCCTTGTACTGCATGAAAAAGTAATCATAAGTCCACTGTTCTTTGAATATCCTACACTCCGAGTCAATTTTTCTCTTTCTTGACATCATTGTTTCCAAGGGAGTCAAAATTGCTATTAGTAAAATACCAATATACATATACAGCGCTACAAAAACAATATACCAGCAATAACTTTGCCCACACAGAGACATACAGACTGCACTGCCCATCAATGCTGTCTGATTGGGGGAACTCCGCTTTTACCCCAGGCTCACACTGGTGCGGGTGCCATTAAAAAGTTAATTACACCTGCAGTTTTGTTCACAGATCGCAGTGCGATCTGCGAACTCGCATAGGAATCTGATCGCATGGGGGAGAAGACCCATGCGATCCGATTCCACTGCAGGAAAAAAGAAGGCACATGTGCCTTTTTTCTTCCGAATCTAATGCAAGTTCAGCCATACAAGCATATGGCTGAACTCGCACTGCTCAGAGATCGCAACAGTATGAACCGGGGCTTACACAACATACAACATATAACCTCATACAACTGAATAGCAATCAGAATATAAATGCACTTACTGTCATTTAAATTGGGTTTCCTACTCCTCGGCTGTCTGTCACTGACCAGCACGGGAAAACAGCAGGCAGCCCCTCCAGAGATCAGAGATCACTCTGTTATTACCCCTCTATCATTTACTCAGCACACAGGAATATCACTGGGAGTGGAGCCGAGGGGCAAGTGAGTGAGCTGAGGGAGGGAGAGCCAGTCAAGTACAGCCAGGGGAGGGCTGGCAGCCTTAGGCCTGGGGGGCAAGTCCAGTCAATTGGCCCATTGAACCATTCACCAGCGCAGCCCAATGAGTGCCCACCGCCGCAGCTCAATCAGTGCTCACCGCCGCAGCTCAATCAGTGCTCGCCAGCGCAGCCAAATCAGTGCTCGCCACCGCAGCCCAATGAGTGCCCACCACCGCAGCCCAATTAGTGACCATGGGCCGGATAAATGTCCTCGGTGGGCCGCATGTGGCCCGCGGGCCGTAGTTTGAGGACCCCTGGTGTAGTTTATCGTGTCGTGTATAGTGTAGTGTGTAGGTTAAACGTTGAGTTTTATAAGGGCACCACGGGGTGACCAGCCCCTCCCCACCCAGCCCCACCCCTCCCACCCCCCACCCAGCCCCACCCTCCCCATCCAGCCCCTCCCCTCCTCCCCCAGCCCCTCCCCACCCTCCCCTCCCCCAGCCCCTCCCCACCCTCCCCTCTCCACCCAGCCCCACCCCTCCCACCCCCACCCTCCCCTCCCCATATGCACGACAGACAAATAATCCCTGGTGGGCAGTGTGGAACCTGTTGTTCCTACCGGTATAACAGTGGGAAATATCTGAACCGGTCCTGGGCCTCCCCATGGTCGACTCAACCTCAAATGAGTACCTGATGCAGTGTGTACACATCACCACGAGGGAGACAAATGCGGCTGGGCATGGTGTTGGCCACCCACTCCCCTGTGTACTGTGCCAGTCCTCATTAGGTGCTCACTAACACCACTTGCCTCAAAAATCTGTTAAGGCTATGAGGGGGATTTTTGTCTTTGTACAGTGGCATTGGCTACGTATAAACTGATACTTTGAACGGAGTTTATAATACAGCATGGCCTATGTGTAACGCATCATATACCGTGTACACAGCACCATGAAAGTGTGTGCCGTATAATACAGAGTATGTGTAAAGGAGCATAGCCTGTGCACGTACTGCAGCGTTACTTTGAACTGAAACATGGCATGGCCGTTATGTGTAGAACAGCATTTCTTGTGTATATGTAGTGGGTTCCCACGGAGACTGGAGACGTAGCTTAGAGGCAACACGGTTTATTTAAATCTTATAACAGAAGCCCCTTTTACTCCCACTACTTGGGGAGGTATGGCCTCCGGGCTAACGTGCCCTATCACTGGGGCTACGGGCTCTGAGTCCTCCGACTAAGGGTGGCCTAGGGGAGGCTATGCTGACCCGACCCAGCCAAGGTGCGGGTCTCGACCACTGGTCCGTGCTCGGCCCCGGCCCATTAAAGGACGTCGGGTCCCGGGTCCCAGGGTCCCAGGGTCCTTGCCTAGCCGGTCTTCATTCTTCGTCTTCAGAGCACTGCCTCGGGCCGTCCTGGGGTCCGTCTTTATTACCCACCTCGGGGACTCTCCACCCCCGGTACTGCCCCCTTTCTGGAACCTTCCAGGTGGCTCTGGAATAACCCCCCAACCCCTCACCTGGGGTCGGGGGGGGGGGGGACTCGGCCTCTCAACGGTCCCGGTTCTCTCTCTAACTCAGGGTGGCACCCCCTGCAGACTCGTGCCTGCAACTACAGGTAAGCATACAGTGTGGTGTGTGCTTTGCATTTCCGACGCTACATATACAGCAAGAAATACTCTACATAGAAAGAGCATGGCATCTGTGTGTGTGTACTGCATGACACACGGTGTTCGGTGTGTAATGCACAGTGATGGGCTGCTGCTGCTGCACCTGTTGACGTTGATGTCGGGGCAGGCAGACTCCTCGCTCCGGGTCCCGGTGGCGTTGCTCCGGGGGAACGTGCAGAAGAAGGCGTTGGCCAGGAGGCAGGCGGCCTGCTCCTGAGACATCGTCAGGATCAAGCCGGTGTCCCGGCGGAGCAGCGGCAGGGGCTGTTGACACGTGCGGTGCACAGGGTGCAGCGACGTTACACGCGGCAACGGGTGGCACGTGGTTGCAGAGATGCAACGGCGCAATGGTAACACCGATGCAGAGCACTGAGCCTGCACCACTGGGATGCTGGGGTCTGGATCAAGGAGTTCTGAAATGCACAGAAACCAGATGATTGTTGTACACGTGAGGTTAATGGTGCAGCCCTGCAATTACTTGCTCATGCAACTGCTGGTGAAAGAACCCCCACTAGAGGGAGGTCTAGAGTGCTGATCCGGTGGGTATTTTTTTGGCCAACTTTTCCACACTGACCATACGTCTTGAAAGAGGTGGGAGTACTCGCCATTTAGCCCACTGCACTCGACCCACCGATGGACTGTGGGTGGACAAAAACAGGGAATTGTAAGAATCCTGGTCAATGTTTTCAAGGCCAGGCTGGGAGATCGAACCGCGACATTTTAAGTCAATCGTGACAACCATTCCACAGTCATGGCAGCAGCCCTTTTGCAGAAATCAAATAAAATATTGGAGAGGGCTTCACACAAGAAACAAGAAGATTTAGTGGTTTGGACGTGGCTCTCCAATGAGTACAGAGAGGGTACCACAAGTAGCGGTGCATACTCGGGCGCAAGGAAATAAAAGCAGAGACAAAGAATGAGATAGATCGATGCAATAAAGAATTGGCAGTGGTGCACCAAGCACGACCCCTTGCTGAGCGCTGCAGCAGCAGCCCCCCCCCCCTTCCCTGGACCCCTCCCCCCACCCTCCACTTCTCACCCTGACGCCACACAACCCGTGGGTAGGCGATGCCCTCTGGTGGACAAGGCGCGGTACAGGCGGCAGCACGAGACGCCAGCAGCGTTACGCTGCCAGGGTTACTCCCCGAACACCTCCGTACACTTACACACACACACCTATACACACTTACACACACCTACACACACACCTCTACACACTTACACACCTACACACACACACCTCTATACACTTACACCTACACACACACCTCTATACACTTACACACACCTACACACACCTCTATACACTCACACACACCTACACACACCTCTATACACTTACACACACCTACACACACACCTCTATACACTTACACACACCTACACACACACACCTCTACACACTTACACACCTACACATACACACCTATGCAACAACAACCACCATTCGCCACTAAGTGGCGGTGACGTCACCACGACGCTTGTGCCAGGCCAAGTGCACCTTGAGGCCACGTGAAGTGTCGAACGCCCGCTGGCAGGAGGTCACGGGGCAGACCCAGCAGGTGCCACGGGTCGACTGACCGAGATGACCGAGATGACTGGCTGATGCACCACCTGTGCCCCCTACCGTACCAACTTGCTGTGCTTTAGCAACCCGGCGCTCTGCTCGTTGCTGTGAGTGTCGCTCCTCCCCCTTCCGTTGTTGTTGGAGGGCGACTGCCTCCAACTGCCCAGTAGCGTCCTTCACGAGCCTCCTCCACTGAGGCCGATCTTGACACTACTGGTACCAGTCATCGGCAAGTCCACTCAGCTCTACGTCCTCCTGTACCACATCACTCCATCTCTTCTCTAGCCCGTGTTTTAGCCCCCTCGAACCGGCCGAACAAAAGCTGTTTAGGCATGCGGTAGCTGGGCATGCGGGCTACATGACCCAGCCAACGCAGCCTTGCCTACCGGAGGAGCTCACCGATGGGACTTTGCCCAGATCTTTCAAGGATTTGTGAGCTCCTCACACAATCCAGCCTGGTTAAACCCAGGATGGATCGTAGGCAGACCAGCCTAAATGTTTCCAACACACACACACACCTCTATACACCTACACACACACACCTCTATACACTTACACACACCTACACACACCTCTATACACCTAAACACCTACACACACCTCTATACACCTAAACACCTACACACACACCTCTATACACGTACACATACCTACACACACACACCTCTATACACTTACACACACCTACACACACACTTCTATACACTTACACACCTACACACACACCTCTATACACCTAAACACCTACACACACACCTCTATACCCTTACTCACACCTCCACACAGGAGGAGGTGGTAGTGCAGGAACGAAAGGGCCTGGCTCGTGTGGCGAACGCAATCCGTGCGCTCCTCCGCAGCATGATGCTGTTTTGTTGCGACCGGTCGACCGCACAGTTGGGGTGATGGAGGTGGTGCGGTGCTTACCATGACCGCTATCACCACATGCACCACACCATCTACCCACCCACCCCGTGACACGCACCACACGCACCACACGCACCACACGCACCCCCGGAAAGACGGTGCCACTGGGACCGCAGCCGGGGAAGGAAACTGAGCAGCAGATGCCAGGACTGGACTGGACAATGACTGCTGCCAACAGACTAACTCTGTTCAGAGATAGGATCAATCCAATGTATTATGTAATACTTATCATTGTTGTTTTTATTATAAACGACATAAACTTATGAGGAAACAATGTAACTTTGCATTGCTTGCGAGTGCTGCCTGGGTTGGTTAAATGTGCCTTGTCTCGTGTGCAGTGTCCCGGCTGTGTGTGCGGCGGTACAATGACAACTATGTCATGAGAGAAGTTTCAGGCAATGGCCCTTCTTCAGAACGTGTACAGGCAGTGGTGGGAAAAGATAATCAGGCGATTCGTCTGACACATCCGCCCCCTGACTGCCCCTCTGCCAAGCTGCTCCGCTGTCCTGCTGCCCCAATGCCCACGGCCCCACTGCCCCTCTGCCCCACTGCCTCAATGCCCCTATGCTCCGCTGGTCCACTGCGCTGGTGCTACTCTGCCCTAATGACCCGCTGTTCCATTGCCCCACTTTCCCACTGCCATCACATCCATCACGCAGCAGCGAGACGTCCACACCACCTCATTAAATATTACCCTGATGTGCACGCAGAGAGAGAGAGAGATCCTCGTTAAACATTAAATACTGGAGGGGGCTGCTGTGATGCAATGGCTCGTAAAATTCACTGGCAATAGAGAGATTGCTGGTTCCACCTTCTGGCACAGCAGTTGAAACAAATGGTCGAGTACTAATAGGGGTTTTCCCCTTTTTTCTGGCAACAAAACTGACACCTTTTGCAAGGCATTATGCTTACATTAACCACAATACTTGCAGTCAAATGTTGCCAGAAAAAAGGGGAAAACCCCTATTAGTATATTTTGGTACTGGCAAAGGAGGTCCCAAAATGGTCGAGTATCTTAAGTTCCCCTGCCTCTGTCCGCCAAACAGTACAACTGGGTACACCAAAATCGAGTGGCAAGTTGGGTTGGTAGGTGCTGGATGAATGAGTGCATCGGTGTGTGGGTAATTGGATGCTAGGCGGTTGAATGGTTGGATGGGTAATTGAATGAGTGGGTCAGTGTGTGAATGAGTGGGTGGCTGGGTGTGTGGTAGGTGGATGGATGAGTGGGTAATTCAGTGTGTAGATTGGTGGATGTGTGAATGTGTTAATGAGTAAGTTGGTGGTTGGTGAATGATTAGGTGGGTGGATGAGTGAGTGGGCGGGTCAGTGAGTTAGTTTAAATGAATGAGTGGTTAAATGGGTAATTAAATGAATGGGGAGGTGGTTACATGATTTGGTGCTTGGGTGGGTCAGTGGGTAATTGAGCGAGTGGGGAATGAGTACGTGGGTGAGTGGATTTTTGAATGAGTGAATGGGTGAGTTCGTGAGTCTGTGTGTGAGGGGATAATTGAGTGGTTGGATGAGTGAATGGGTAAATTAGTGGATATTTGAGTGAGTGGTTGGATGGGTGAGTGGGTAAATGAGTGGTGGGTGAATGGGGAGGTGATTGGGTGGGTGGGTGCGTGCGTGGGCGGGTGGGTGAGTGGATGGGTGAGTTAGTGATGGGTGAGTGGTGGATACGCGGGTGGGTGAGTTAGTAGGTGGGTAAGTTAGTAGGTGGGTGAGTAGGTGGGTGAGTGGATGGGTGAGTGGATGGGTGAGTGGGTGGGTGAGCGAGTGAATGAGTCGGTGAATCATTGAATTAGTGGGTGATTAGGTGACCGAGTGAGTACTTGAGTGGGTGAGTGGGTGAGTAGTTGAGTGGGTAATTGAATTAGTGGGTGAATACGTACGTGGGTAATTGGGTATTTGAATGATTGAGTGATTGGGTGAGTGGGTGGGTGAGGAGGTGCGTGAGTGGGTGGGTGAGTGAGAGTGGGTGGGTGGGTGAGTGGGTGGGTTGGTGAGTGGGTGGGTAAATTAGTGGATGAGTGAGTGGGTGGGTGTGGGTGGGAGAGTGAGTGGGAAAGTGAGTGGGAGAGTGAGTGGCAGAGTGAGTAGGAGAGTGAGTGGGAGGGTGAGTGGGAGGGTGAGTGGGAGAGTGAGTGAGTGGGTGGGTGAGTGGGTGGGTGTGTGGTAGGTGGATGAATGAGTGGGTTATTCAGTGTGTCGATTGGTGGATGTGTGAATGTGTTAATGCGTAAGTGGGTGGTTAAGTTGGTAAATGATTAGGTGGGTGGATGAGTGAGTTGGCGGGTCAGTGAGTTAGTTTGAATGAATGAGTGGTTAAATGAGTAATTCAATGAATAGGGAGGTGGATACATGGTTTCGTGCTTGGGTGGGTTAGTGGGTAATTGAGCGAGTGGGGAATGAGAACGTGGGTGAGTGGATTTTTTAATGAGT
Organism: Lethenteron reissneri; assembly: GCF_015708825.2. Lineage (NCBI taxonomy): Eukaryota > Metazoa > Chordata > Hyperoartia > Petromyzontiformes > Petromyzontidae > Lethenteron > Lethenteron reissneri. Next base: position 63,202 of record NW_026890789.1, on the reverse strand, counting down.
GATTGGGTGAATGGGTGAGTTCGTGAGTCTGTGTGTGAGTGTATAATTGAGTGGTTGGATGGGTGAATGGGTAAATTAGTGGATATTTGAGTGAGTGGTTGGATGGGTGAGTGGGTTAATGAGTGGGTAAATGAGTGGTGGGTGAGTGGGGAGGTGAGTGGGTTCGTGGGTGGGTGAGCGGATGGGTGAGTTAGTAAATGGGCGAGTGGGTGCGTGGGTGGGTCAGCGGGTGGGTGAGTTAGTAGGTGGGTGAGTGGATGGGTGAGTGGGTGGGTGAGCGAGTGAATGAGTCGGTGAATCATTGAATGAGTGGGTGAGTAGGTGACTAAGTGAGTACTTGAGTGGGTGAGTGAGTGGGTGAGTGGGTGGGTGAGTCGTTGAGTGAGTGGTTGAGTGGGTAATTTAGTGAGTGGGTGAATATGTCCGTGGGTAATTGCGTATTTGAATGATTGAGTGATTGGGTGGGTGGGTCTGAGGACCAGACACGGTTGTGACCACTCCGTCCCCTTCGAGCGCCTTGCTGGCCTTCATCGGGGCTCACTACCAACACGAGCTGCCCTAGATATGTAAATGAGAATCAAAATCTGAATATGTAATCATACTGGAGGAATCCGATGAGCTATAAAGCTTTTTTCAGAGATGTCCAGTAGGGGCGGGTTTGAACGTTACAGCAACAAACAATCCAAAAAATACGATCGGAGTGCAAGGTATAGGAAAAGTAAACAAATCAGTAAAAAGGTTACTAAGCAATTTTTGTTATCTTATTAGGTAAAATCCAATGAGGTATTAGCTTATATTTCAGAAGCCACTTGACCACAAATGATAACTCATGTCTGGGGGCAGCTATTGAAGGCGGCCTGAGATGAACATGATGTATGCTGAACTTCTTTCGCACCGTACATAGCCAATCGTGCTAATCCGAAGTGCCGGGGAAGGACAACAACACTATTAGGTTAGGGACAGGGCTATAGGGTCAGGGCTATAGGATGTAGGGGCACTGCAGGTTCTCCACAAGGCACGTGATGCCCTCTAGTGGACGAACGCACAACTACAGCTGCTGCTGCTGCTGCAACGCAAGGAACAAGACAACCAGGCTGTACAGCCTCCACATCGCCACTTCTCCACGCACATAAAGCGATTGGTGCTTCTCAGCCGCACAACCTTCTCAGAGTGCATCTCATCATCAACATTAACTCAGCACAAACAGCACCCTGAAACAGGCTTCATCTCTCAGTGTCTCATCAGCAGTCAGGCTCGCTTGAACCAACACTGGTGAACTGCCAGATGTTACTGACAGGGAACCACTCTGTTAGACGAGCCTTTTGCCCGTCCAAGGACGGGTGTATTGCAGTAAATGTGAAACTTGCAAGCGACAAAGCAGACCGCGACGTGATATCCATTGCATCCATTCGTGTGCAATCTGTAAGGCCGCGGTGACACGGACCTATTTCATTTACAGGTTATCATCCCTTGTTCATCATGGCGTCCTTTTTACTTTGATGTCTCAACTGCGTTATGGAGATCGCGTGACGTCAGGGTTGTTCTGCCTTTGTCGTGAGGGTTGTGAGTTGACGCCGAGGAGGGGGGAGGAGGCGCCTCGGCTCCCCATGTGGAGTGACGTCACCCACTAATTATTATTAATGGGGGGGGGGGGGTGTCCATGTGGAGGACGTCACCTGCTCATGAATATTAATTAGGGGGTTGGTCGATGTGGAGTGACGTCACGAGCGTTAAGGACAGACATTCCTGGGTGATGAGAGTAGATATATGGGCCTGCTTCGGCACAGGACCGTGTAGCGCAGTGGCAGGAGCCTGGCGCTGCTGCTGCTGCTGCTGCCACTGCGGTGCACGGCGGTGACGCGGCGCCCTCTCGTGGCCGAGTCTCTGGGGCTAGCAGATTATTGGGTGAAGCTGCGTTGGCAGCGACGCACGAACGCAATTCAAGACGACAAACGCAACACATTGGCCAATAACCCTGTGGCCTGAAAGAACCTCGACAGGCGGGAAAGTCGGGCCATGGGACATTGCTTACGATCTTGTGAAACGTGGACCCCCCTAATGGAATATCTGCGCCGGTTAGAAACAGTCTAGGCTGTCCTGCCTACGATCCATCCTGGGGTTAACCAGGCTGGATCGTGTGAGGAGCTCACAATTCCTTGAAAGATCTGGACAAAGTCCCTGCAGGCAAGGCTGCGTTGGCTGGGTCATGTAGCCCACATGCCCAGCCACCGCATGGCCAAGCAGCTTCTGTTTGGCCGGATAGACGGGCCTAAACGGGCACGACATGTTCTTTGGGTCTTTCGGTAAAGTCACGTAGATAGGTTCAAAGAAAGAAGCAGTCACGAAAGCGTTAAGTCAAGATTTGGGCACGACATGGGCTGGAGTAGAGATTAACTGATGCGGTACGGGAGCATGTGGAGCTGAGTGGTCTTGCCTCTCTCCATTGTACCCACTACATTAGTATGTTGAAGGGTGTGTGTAAGTGTATTGAGGTGTGTGTAGGTGTGTGTAAGTCTATAGAGGTGTGTGTGTATGTGTGAGTATATAGAGGTGTGTGTAGGTGTGTGTGAGTGTATAGAGGGGTGTGTAGGTGTGAGTCAGTGTATAGAGATGTGTGTGTAAGTGTATAGAGGTGTGTGTAGGGGTGTGTAGGTGTGTGTGAGTGTATAGAGGTGTGTGTGTAGGTGTGTGTGTATGTGTCTGTAAGTGTATAGAGGTGTGTGTGTAGGTGTGTGAGTGTATAGAGGTGTGTTTGTAGGTGTGAGTGTATAGAGGTGTGTGTAGGTGTGTGAGTGTATAGAGGTGTGTGTGTAGGTGTGTGTAAGTGTATAGAGGTGTGTGTGTAGGTGTGTGTAAGTGTAAAGAGGTGTGTATGTAGGTGTGTGTAAGTGTAAAGAGGTGTGTATGTAGGTGTGTGTAAGTGTCTAGAGGTGTGTGTGTGAGTGTATAGAGGTGTGTGTAGGTGTGTGTGAGTGTATATAGGTGTGTGTGAGTGTATAGAGGTGTGTGTAGGTGTGTGTGTATCGAGGTGTATGTGTAGGTATGTAAGTGTATAGAGGTGTGTGTAGGTGTGTGTGAGTGTATAGAGGTGTGTGTAGGTGTGTGTGTATCGAGGTGTATGTGTAGGTATGTAAGTGTATAGAGGTGTGTGTAGGTGTGTGTGAGTGTATAGAGGTGTGTGTGTGTAGGTGTGTGAGTGTATAGAGGTGTGTGTAGGTGTGTGTATCGAGGTGTATGTGTAGGTATGTAAGTGTATAGAGGTGTATGTGTAGGTATATAAGTGTATAGAGGTGTTTGTAGGTGTGTGCAAGTGTATATTGGTGTGTGTGTAGGTGTAATAATACTCTTGGAGACGACTTGTGGAATCGGTCCTTTTATTTATTCCAGTTCACAAGTACTCCCCGCTGCTGGCAGGCAACGGGGAGTGGGCAGACAGACCACAAGAGACGCACCGCCACGTGGCACTCGGAGCCCCGCTCGCGCTTAGCCCCTCTCTTCCTTCGTTCTTCGTCTGACCACGTGTCGTTCATCTCTCCCCTTATTTAATGCCTGGGTGACGTGGTACGCTCCAGCCAATCCTTGGTAGCCTGCGCCGAATCTTCTAGATTCCCCATCAACTCCCGGGACCATGCCCCTGACTTGTCTTCTCATTGGCTGAGGCCAAAACCAGCAGAACCAATCACCCTAGCTGGCACCCCTCGATCACGCCAGGGCCATGCTCCCAGGCTCTCCCCCCATTGGCTGTAAAGCAGGACCGGCAGAGCCGATCACCACGTGAGCCGGACATAGGCTCTTATTACATAGGTGTGTGTGAGTGTATAGAGGTGTGTGTGTAGGTGTGTGTGAGTGTATAGAGGTGTGTGTGTAGGTGTGTGTAAGTGTCTAGAGGGGTGTGTGTAGGTGTGTGTAAATGTATAGAGGTGTATGTGTAGGTGTGTGTAAGTGTATACAGGTGTGTGTGTAGGTGTGTGTAAGTGTCTAGTGGTGTGTGTAGGGGTGTGTGAGTGTATAGAGGTGTGTGTAGGTGTGTGTGAGTGTATAGAGGTGTGTGTGTGTAGGTGTGTCCGGAGTCTGAGACTAGAAAAGGCACCGGGCAGAGATGATCTCCCAAGCGAAATGCTCAGGGAGGGTGGCGTTTGTGCACAGACTGCCCTATATGACATCATAACAACAGTCTGGACCACTGGACGGGTTCCGCAGGATTGGAAGGATGTCCTGGTGGTCCCCCTCTTTAAGAAGGGGGACCGCACAGACTGTAACAACTACAGGGGCATCTCACTCCTCTATTTCGACTGCGTAGTTCGTGAAGCCTTCAATAGCTGTACCGGGGGAATTTCCATTTGGTACAGATATAATGGAAGGCTGATCGACGCCCGGGTGCGATCAAGGGATGGCTCCCTATTGGTCAACCACGTTATGTATGCCGATGATTTGGTAATAGCTGCTCATTCAGAAGAGGAGTTGGAGACGCTGCAGCTGAGACTGGAGCGTGCCACTAAGAGGTGGGGCCTTACCATCAGCCCCACCAAAACTAAGCACCTGCCTGGGTATTTTGTACCATCGGACACTCCACCCCCACAACTCCCAATCGGTGATGGGGCAGTTGTGGAGAGAGTGGAGAGTTTCCCATACCTGGGCAGTGTGCTTATGACCGGCTCCAGTTTAACAGCAGAGGTCTCACTCCGAATCAGTCGAGCGGCAATATCTTTTCATCGGTTGCGTAACGCTGTGTGGAAGCTACCTGGTCTGTCGCTCCGCACGAAGCTTCAGGTCTTCTCGGCCACGGTCATTCCCTCCCTTCTCTACGCTTGCGAAACGTTGACCCCCCTAATGGAGCATCTTCGCCGGTTGGAAACATTATTTAGGCTGGCCTGCTAACGATCCATCCTGGGTTTAACCAGGCTGGATTGTGTGAGGAGCTCACAAATCCTTGAAAGATCTGGGCAAAATCCCATCGGTGAGCTCCTCCGGCAGGCAAGGCTGCGTTGACTGGGTCATGTAGCCCGCATGCCCAGCCACCGCATGCCTAAACAGCTTTTGTTCGGCCGGATCGAGGGGGCTAAACGGGCGCGGCACGGGCTAGAGAAGAGATGGAGTGATGTGGTACAGGAGGACGTGGAGCTGAGTGGACTTGCCGATGACTGGTACCAGCGGTGTCAAGATCGGCCTCAGTGGAGGAGGCTCGTGAAGGACGCTACTGGGCAGTTGGTACAGTAGGGGGCACAGGTGGTGCATCAGCCAGTCATTTCGGTCATCTCGGTCAGTCGACCCGTGGCACCTGCTGGGTCTGCCCCGTGACCTCCTGCCAGCGGGCGTTCGATACTTCACGTGGCCTCAAGGTGCACTTGGCCTGGCACAAGCGTCGTGGTGACGTCACCGCCACTTAGTGGCGAATGGCGGTTGTTGTTGTTGTTGTGTAAGTGTATAGAGGTGTGTGTCGGTGTGTGTGAGTGTATAGAGGTGTGTGTAGGTGTGTGTAAGTGTATAGAGGTGTGTGTATGTGTGTGTGAGTGTATGGAGGTGTGTGTGTAAGTGTATAGAGGTGTGTGTGTGTAAGTGTATAGAGGTGTGTGTGTAAGTGTATAGAGGTGTGTGTGTGTAAGTGTATAGAGGTGTGTGTGTAAGTGTATAGAGGTGTGTGTAGGTGTGTGTAAGTGTATAGAGGTGTGTGTATGTGTGTGTGAGTGTATGGAGGAGTGTGTGTAAGTGTATAGAGGTGTGTGTGTGTAAGTGTATAGAGGTGTGTGTGTAAGTGTATAGAGGTGTGTGTGGAGGTGTGTGTAAGTGTATGGAGGTGTGTGTGTAAGTGTATAGAGGTGTGTGTGTGTAAGTGTATAGAGGTGTGTGTGGAGGTGTGTGTAAGTGTATAGAGGTGTGTGTAGTGGTGTGTAAGTGTACGGAGGTGTTGGGGGAGTCACCCTGACAGCGCAACGCTGCTGGCGTCTCGTGCTGCCGCCTGTACCGCGCCTTGTCCACCAGAGGGCATCGCCTACCCACGGGTTGTGTGGCGTCAGGGTGAGAAGTGGAGGGTGGGGGGAGAGGTCCGGGGATGGGGGGGGGGCTGCTGCTGCAGCGCTCAGTAAGGGGTCGTGCTTGGTGCACCACTGCCAATTCTTTATTGCATCGATCTATCTCATTCTTTGTCTCTGCTTTTATTTCCTTGCGCCCGAGTATGCACCGCTACTTGTGGTACCCTCTCTGTACTCATTGGAGAGCCACGTCCAAACCACTAAATCTTCTTGTTTCTTGTGTGAAGCCCTCTCCAATATTTTATTTGATTTCTGCAAAAGGGCCGCTGCCATGACTGTGGAATGGTTGTCACGATTGACTTAAAATATCGCGGTTCGATCTCCCAGCCTGGCCTTGAAAACATTGACCAGGATTTCGATTTAAAGCTTTCGTGACTGCAGGGATTCATCTTCTTGGTTCTTTCGGTAAAGTCGCGTAGAAGGGAAGTAATAAAATAATAAAAATAAAACATAATAAAATAATTCTCACGACGTTTCGGCTACAACGCAAGCAGCCGTCTTCAGGTGAAGAATGAGACACTGCCAAGATAGGAGCTTATATATAAGCTGGGTTGGAGGTGGAAGAGCGCCTTAACAAAAAGAATGTGCATATCAAGAGGAATTTAGCCTATTCATGGGAAATGCGTAAGAGGTGGGCGGGGGGGTTTCAAAGTCATATTATGCCCATGCATTATGCAGGATCAGCAGCACCAAGGGAGGGTGCAGGGAGTAGCATTAACAAAGGAAAGGAATGTTAATAGTATGTAGCTGCAGTTACTAAACAACCACGTAGAAAACTAAAGTATAAACTACATAAAAAACTAAAGTATAAACTGCATAGCACCATCAGTATACTTACTATACTCTACAATAAGCTGAGTTACTAACAGCAAGTAATACATTACAATTCTACGTCGTAAAAATTATATAATATGCTTCCATCAAAACTTTATTCTCTTACATCACACGAGCATACACCGTACTATATACTGCCATAGATAAACCCAACATTAAATTATATACTGTATTGCTATAAACCACATTATATATTTTAATATAACACTATGTATTATTCTACTTTGTACATTGTATTAAGCATATAAATGTTATACTATTTGTTATTATACACTGTACCATTGACCGTCGTGTCAATGTACAAAGTAATATATAGTATCGTAATTGTATAGTAAACATATAGCAGTGTGATACACATTAGGGTGGGTAGAATAATGCATAGTGTTATATTAAAATGTATAATGTGGTTTATAGCAATACAGTATATAATTTAATGTTGGGTTTATCTATGGCAGTATAGTACGGTGTATGCTCGTGTGATGTAAGAGAATAAAGTTTAGATGGAAGCATATTATATAATTTTTACGACGTAGAATTGTAATGTATTACTTGCTGTTAGTAACTCAGCTTATTGTAGAGTATAGTAAGTATACTGACGGTGCTATGCAGTTTATACTTAGTTTTTTATGTAGTTTATACTTTAGTTTTCTACGTGGTTGTTTAGTAACTGCAGATAAATACTATTAACATTCCTTTCCTTTGTTAATGCTACTTCCTGCACCCTCCCTTGGTGCTGCTGATCCTGCATAATGCAGGGGCATAATATGACTTTGAAACCCCCCCGCCCACCTCCTACGCATTTCCCATGAATATGCTAAATTCCTCTTGATATGCACATTCTTTTTGTTAAGGCGCTCTTCCACCTCCAACCCAGCTTATATATAAGCTCCTAGCTTGGCAGTGACTCATTCTTCACCTGAAGACGGCTGCTTGCGTTGTAGCCGAAACGTCGTGAGAATTATTTTATTTTATTATGTTTTATTTTTATTAATTTATTACTTCCCTTTTACGTGACTTTACCGAAAGAACCAAGAAGATTGACCAGGATTCTTACAATTCCCTGTTTTTGTCCACCCACAGTCCATCGGTGGGTCGCGTGCAGTGGGCTAAATGGCGAGGACTCCCACCTCTTTCAAGACGAATGGTCAGTGTGGAAAAGTTGGCCAAAACATACCCACCGGATCAGCACTCTAGACCTCCCTCTAGTGGGGGTTCTTTCACCAGCAGTTGCATGAGCAAGTAATTGCAGGGCTGCACCATTAACCTCACGTGTACAACAATCATCTGGTTTCCGTGCATTTCAGAACTCCTTGATCCAGACCCCAGCATCCCAGTGGTGCAGGCTCAGTGCTCTGCATCGGTGTTACCATTGCGCCGTTGCATCTCTGCAACCCCGTGCCACCCGTTGCCGCGTGTAACGTCGCTGCACCCTGTGCACCGCACGTGTCCCCAGCCCCTGCCGCTGCTCCGCCGGGACACCGGCTTGATCCTGACGATGTCTCAGGAGCAGGCCGCCTGCCTCCTGGCCAACGCCTTCTTCTGCACGTTCCCCCGGAGCAACGCCACCGGGACCCGGAGCGAGGACTCTGCCTGCCCCGACATCAACGTCAACAGGTGCAGCAGCAGCAGCCCATCACTGTGCATTACACACCGAACACCCTGTGTCATGCAGTACACACACACAGATGCCATGCTCTCTCTATGTAGAGTATTTCTTGCTGTATATGTAGCGTCGGAAATGCAAAGCTCACACCACACTGTATGCTTACCTGTAGTTGCAGGCACGAGTCTGCAGGGGGTGCCACCCTGAGTTAGAGAGAGAAACGGGACCGTTGAGAGGCCGAGTTCCCCCCCCCCGACCCCAGGTGAGGGGTTGGGGGGTTATTCCAGAGCCACCTGGAAGGTTCCAGAAAGGGGGCAGTACCGGGGGTGGAGAGTCCCCGAGGTAGGTAAAAAAGACGGACCCCAGGACGGCCCGAGGCAGTGCTCTGAAGACGAAAACTGAAGACCGGCTAGGCTAGGACCCTGGGACCCTGGGACCCCGGGACCCGACGTCCTTTTATGGGCCGGGGCCGAGCACGGACCAGTGGTCGAGACCCGCACCTTGGCTGGGTCGGGTCAGCATAGCCTCCCCTAGGCCACCCTTAGTCGGAGGACTCAGAGCCCGTAGCCCCAGTGATAGGGCACGTTAGCCCGGAGGCCATACCTCCCCAAGTAGTGGGAGTAAAAGGGGCTTCTGTTATAAGATTTAAATAAACCGTGTTGCCTCTAAGCTACGTCTCCAGTCTCCGTGGGAACCCACTCCATATACACAAGAAATGCTGTTCTACACATAACGGCCATGCCATGTTTCAGTTCAAAGTAACGCTGCAGTACGTGCACAGGCTATGCTCCTTTACACATACTATGTATTATACGGCACACACTTTCATGGTGCTGTGTACACGGTATATGATGCGTTACACATAGGCCATGCTGTATTATAAACTCCGTTCAAAGTATCAGTTTATACGTAGCCAATGCCACTGTACAAAGACAAAGATCCCCCTCATAGCCTTAACAGATTTTTGAGGCAAGTGGTGTTAGTGAGCACCTAATGAGGACTGGCACAGTACACAGGGGAGTGGGTGGCCAACACCATGCCCAGCCGCATCTATCTCCCTCGTGGTGATGTGTACACACTGCATCAGGTACTCATTTGAGGTTGAGTCGACCAAGGGGAGGCCCAGGACCGGTTCAGATATTTCCTACTGTTATACCGCTAGGAACAACAGGTTCCACACAAGGGATTATTTGTCTGTCGTGCATATGGGGAGGGGAGGGTGGGGGTGGGAGGGGTGGTGCTGGGTGGAGAAGGGAGGGTGGGGAGGGGCTGGGTGGGGAGGGGAGGGTGGGGAGGGGCTGGCGGAGGAGGGGAGGGTGGGGAGGGGCTGGGTGGGGAGGGTGGGGCTGGGTGGGGAGGGTGGGGTTTGGTGGGGGGTGGGAGGGGTGGGGCTGGGTGGGGAGGGGCTGGTCACTCCGTGGTGTCCTTATAAAACTCAACGTTTAACCTACACACTACACTATACACGACACGATACACTACACTTATACAAGTAGGAACAACAGGTTTCACACTGCCAACCGGGGATTATTTGTCTGTCTGTCGTGCACGAATGCGCTGTCCAACCAAGTTCCTACCTGCCCACTCCAAAGGAACGTGTTTGGTCACGAGCGGGACTTGAACTCAGGTCATTAGGCTAATAGTGCAGCGCGTAAACTGCTGGACCGACACTCCCCACATGCCACTTATACACACTCTCACCCCGGTAACGCTGAAGCTTAGGTTGGAAAAATAAGCAATGAGAGTTAAACCTGAAAGCCTTTGTAAATATTCTTTCACAGGGAAATTCCCAAAATGCACTTTGTCTTACTACTGCACGTCCGCAATTGTTAAAATGGGAGAAATTGCGCTGATGGTCCATTCTCGTGACAAAGCCACTTTTAATTTCCTGTGTCACATCGTGACGATACTACTTTACATTTGCTGTGTCACATATTGCTTGGTATATTAAAATTAACGCAACCTCACTGTCAGTTGCTGATTTACGTTATTGTGTAGGTCAGATGATTGATGGCATACGTGATGCTGCCGCCGCGAAGCCGCTCGGCGAGCGCCCCATCTACGACCTCGCCACCACCAAGCGACGGGGCCGACCCCGCTTCCCCCTCACCGCCCCCCACATAAACACACCCTCACACATTTTCCCCCATAGAGCTCCGAGGGGAGGTCTCCTGGCCGGCAGGTTTTGACCCGAAAGCCCTCATAGGGATAATCTTCACGGTTTACTGCGGCCAGGGAATTGGGCGACCTCCCCCGATGCTAATTTGCACCGCGGCGCTGTGACCCGGGTTGAGATTGCATGGTCACGGCGGGGGCTGTTTAGCCACCACGGTTGAAACGCACCCCCCCCCCCCCACACACACACACGTATCGGCAAGGCAGGCAGGGGTCCGAAATCCACAAACGGACGCAATCCGTCGCGCTAACGGGATTCTAACCGCCCGAAGCCGGCCAGAGGACAGGTCTTCACCTGGCCAGCGGAGGGGGACCCCCTGTGGGGTGAGGGGAATAAAGAGAGGGGTGAAGGAGGCATAGGGGAGTTCTTCTCAAGTCAGCTCCGGGGCCGTCAACTCCCTAGTCCAGCCACTCGAACATCCGTGCGACGTGTCGACGTGCTGCGAGGACAAGCCGACAGGAGCGTCTAACCGTGAGTGAGAGAGAGGGAGGTGGGACTTCGCTTAAACAACCTGGGAAGTTTAAGTTCAGAGGGATAAGGTAAAGTAAGATTCCCGACAACCGAGAGATAGAGTGGTCCTGCCCTGCTGACTCCTACTGACTCGGGTAATAGGGACTCGCTAATACGCCGGGAATAAATCGTTAGGATCAATAACAGCCTGGTTTGGTCTTTGCGGGTGTGTGGGAAGAGCGTGCGGGCGGGTGTCCGCTTGCCGTATCGCGTGTGGTTTGGACGAGCGTGTGAAAGCGCGAGGTGCTGTGTGTACGTGTGCTCACAGCGTGTGTAGTCAGTGCTCCACGGGTGTGCGCTCGTAACGTGGGTTGTCGGTGTTTCCGTGGGTACACGATCCGTTCTGTCGCTGTGGAGACGCGGGCTGCGTGAGGGCTCACACCCACCTTAAACACCAGTCCCACGACCTCTTTAGACGAGCGTTATCACCCGCTCACGGCGGCCGCGCGTGTGCAAGCAACGCCACTGCCCTCTGACCTCCGACTCCCAGCTGCCATGCGATTTCTAGAGCGTGCACGGAGTTGAACAGTAGCGTGCGGCTAGTTATTACCAATGTTTGAGGGAAGGCACGCGGAGGGTGTTTGAATGAACAAGGGGGGCTAAAGGGGCCAGCCGAGAGTTATGTCACACAGAGAGGAATCGGGGGGCAGTAGCCCCGACACATATACAAATCTGTTTCAGTTGGGGAAAGTCAACAATGATGGAAGCAAAGTTATCAATGAATATTTAGCAATAATCCACTTGGTGACTTAAAATGATGAATATTGGGGTGCAAAGAGTGTTATTGTTAGCTTTGAAGTAGATTACCCCTTGCGTTGCCATATAGCAACCCTTAAATGCCAAATGTAAATCGATCGGTTTAATTGCCCTATGACCTTCCACTGGTCCTTCTGATTCAAACAAGATTTAATTTGTCAATATTTGCTTGTGTCTACGAATAACCTGCCAAAGCTTTTTTATAAGTCGTATATTTTATGGATTTTATGGACATGCAAAGGCACATGTGAGATTTGCAAAAATATTGCTGGTATCACATTGCCTTGGAACTGGCACAAACGCCCACAATAGTTCGCCACAAAAAAACAATGGCCAATGCTCCTGAGCCTCAACTGCCAGCCTCGCTTTTAATGTATTACTGTTATTTACTTTTACATTTTACAATTGATCGACCTTTCCTGTAATCAATTAAAGCTGACTGCGGTTAATCATCTAATTGCAGGTCATGAATGACTGCGTGTAGCAGGTGGGGGGAGGGTGGAATGAGGCAGTTGTCGGTGGTGGACGGACTGGCTGCTAAACACTACTGCCTTACAAAATTAAATGTTTCATTTCGTGCAGACGTACAAAATTGTCCTCACATATTTGTATCTCCAAATAAAAAATAAATGTCTTATCACAACCCATCAGCTGCACAGCATTCTGGGAAGTACATACATTCAGCAGCATTGTTTCAAGACAAGAAAACTCCAGACTGGTTTTAACATTCAGTGTCTCATCAGCAGTCGCACTTGCTTGAATCACCTCTCTTTACGTTATTGGGTCTAGTTTGATGCAAAGTTACATAATACATAACGTTTTAGATTGGGGTGAGTTCTGTTGACGAGCGCCTGTTTAGGTTCGAGCGACATACGAGGGAGTTATGTGGTCAGCACAACATCCAACCGCATTTGTCTCTCCAGTGTTCACACACTGCAAATACTCAAGAAAAGTTCAGACACCAGATGGCACAAATAAAAAAAAGCCTCAACACATTTGTCAATAACACTGCCGTAAAAAGAAAAATGATGTAATTGGCAACGTTTCGGGCAATGGTCCATTTCCAGAGAGGCAGAGTGCAATGTCAGCTCTGGCCGAGAATCAAACTCGGGTTTCTAGGTTTGTAGCGCAGCGCGGTAACCACTACACTACCGCCCCCCCCCCCTTCCCCATGTACAGACACACACCAGGGGTGGGTCGCCACAGCCCACCGTGCCCGGATGAATATTGAAAAGCTCACACGCATGCGATAATGATGCCACTCTAAGAAGCAGGGCGCTGACATTTGCAAAAAGACGCCATTTCGGGCCCAAGTCACCAATTTGTCAAATGGGGGAATTGCTGTTTTATTTGTTGCAATATGCCGGCCCTTTTTAAAATATGGTATTAAAATGTGTGTGTATTCGAGCACTGCTGAGAGGCACTGTGGCAGAACGCTTGACTCGCATGCAGAAACGTGCGAGTTCAACTGCTGGCTAGACAACGACCCATCCCGTCGCAATAATCGAGGAACGTTTTTTTTCGGAATTAAACATTTCCCAACGGCGATGGGATTGTACTCGTTTCCATCAGCGTCTGAGAACATCGATGGACATTGCACATTCCTGCGCCGGGTACCAGTCCCTCCATAGGACTTTCGCTCTTGACTTCTGATAAATCTTTTGAATCGAGATTGAAAACTAAATCTAGATGCGATTAGTTTCTTGTCTTTCCCCTGCACCTCCGAATACCATGGTCGAATATGTACGGTGCGAAAGAAGTTCAACAAACATACATAAAGCGGTGCGTATTTTATGAACCTCGAAACGATAATGGCCGAGTCGACCCCCCGAGCGCCATTTTAATTTGGGACTCTTCACTTTGCTCGTCGATCTCTTTGCCGCAACGCCGCGCGATACGATGTTTAATATATATCTCGAGTGTTATTATGCTGTCCAGTTTGTTTACTTTAACGCAAAAGTTCTGAATTAAAACAATAACTTTGCTTGCATAACAAATGACCAAATGTGAATGTAATTCTTTTTCAAACTAAAATTCAGGCAAGCATAGCGATATTTACGTAAAAAAAAGTTTAATTTAATTATATTACCATAGCTTAAACCTATTGTTTTCTGCAATTTCTTTCACCTTAATTAAAATGTGTACTGACATTTTAGTGCATTGATAGTCTGCTTTGTCAGTATATCGGTTGTTCCACGGATAGTCTTGCAATGTGGACTCGTCACTCCGAGTGCAGTGCCACCATTGCAGATGAGCTCTGCGCGATGCTCGATAAAAGTGAGCATGAAGACACTGGTATTATTTATAGAAATCATTGTTTTTTCAGACATAAAAAAAAATACATTCTTACTATTTAAGGGAGCCGATTTAAATAAAATGTAATTTTTTTATTATACCAGGTAAGGCCAAATGAGCTACATAGCTCTTATACTGGTAGGAACGAAGTGGACCAGCCTACAATAGATTATATCGTCCGTCCGTTTGTCCGTCCGTCCGTGTAGCAACATCGCCCCCTACTGCAAACACTTGGCATGACCCTACAAAAACCTTTACTCAGTGACGCTTTCCTGGCTAAACAAGTGTAACATTCCCTTATAATTCCCTCAGATAGCTTTTAATTAAAACATTTCAATTAATGAGGCTTTCCTGGCTAAACAAGTGTAACATTCCCTTATAATTCCCTGAGATAGCTTTTAATTAAAACTTGTAAATTAAAATTTAACTCACAGCGGCCTAAAGCCTACAGCTAGGCCTAAAGCCTCGAACAACGCCTCAAACTCTCCCTTCGTATCGTTCCCACCGCGTGTGTGCAAGGGAGTTAATGTTTAACAATGTTACATTCCCTGATGCTTTTAAATAGAAACATTTAAATTGAAAGCTTTTACATAAATAATAAAAACAGTTAAATTAAAAATTAACTCACGGCGGCCTAAAGCCTACAGCTAGGCCTAAAGCCTAGACATAGGCCTCAAACTCTCCTTTCGTATCGTACCCCCGCGTGTGTGAAAGGGAGTTAATGTTTAACAATGTTACATTCCCTGATGTTTTTAAATAGAATCATTTACATTTAAAGCTTTTACATAAATAATTAAAACATTTAAATTAGCAATTAACTCACGGCGGCCTAAAGCCTACAGCTAGGCCTAAAGCCTAGAACTAGGCCTCTAACTCTCCCTTCGTATCGTTCCCCCGCGTGTGTGAAAGGGAGTTACGGTTTAACAATGTTACATTACCTGATGTTTTTAATAGAAACATTTAAATTTAAAGCTTTTACATTAAAAACAACTCCCTCCCCCCCCCCCCCCCTCGTCGGCGGCTCTCCAGCATAGAGCCATGCCTGGGAATATCTCCCCCGCTAGGGGTGTATTGGGCGGGGCTACAGCAGCAGGGGGCGGGGCTACGCGGGGCTAGGCGGGGCAACGGCGGCAGGGGGCGTGGGCACGAGGTGGAGGGCGGGGCTACGCGGGGTTGGGGCGGGGTTACGGCGGTAAGGGGCGGGGCAACGAGCTGGGGGCGAGGACACCGAGATGGGGCGGGGCCACGGGTGGCCGGGGCGGGGTTACGCGGGTGGAGGGCGGGGCCACGGGGCATCCACTTATTGGCGGCCATTTTTTGCCATTTTATTTTATTATAGCCATTCAATTGTTCGTTCCTACCAGCCCACCCCGCAGGGTCCTGTTTTAGAAGTGACCTGGCCACAAATTATAGCCCAATGAAGTAGCTTATCGAGTGGAAATTTATAGCAGACAAATACTTTAAATGCATGTTTTTAAATGTGGAGGGGAAAACCGGAGGACCTGCAGTAAAATCCATGCGACCACGGCGAGAGAGACATGCAAACTCCAATATACAGGCATCAGGGTCTGGATTGAACCCACAGCCTCTTGTATACTAGGCGAGGTATTTAACATCTTGTCACCCTCCCGATTATCGTAACCATCATCGTACTCTTTGGATCTTTCGGTAAAGTCACGTAGATATAAAATAAATCACGACGTTTCAGGAGCAACACAAGCGTCCGTCATCAGGTGGGAAAGCATGGTCTGCTGCTGAGGCAGACTGTTGTAAAAGGCTTGCAATGGGTGTAGCCCAAGGGCCATAAAGAAGTGGTCGGGGCTAGTGATGTTAATGTGAGAGATGTTGTATGTGTTGGTATTATGAAATTTTGATAAAAATAATAAAAATTAATAATTTTCCGAAAAATGCGCAAATCGCATTAATTATGATAGTGTGTGTATTAATATGCATAAATTATGATAATGCGTGTGATTATATGCATAAATTATGATAATCGTAGTAATTTATGCGGATGTTTGCGATGATGTTAATGTGTGCAGTTGTGATAATTAGGCTTAGCTTCGTTTATCCAGAGTTATCAATCAGGATAACACGATTATCATCGATTAAACATTTGCTGATTATCTTAGTGTGTTTGTTATTTTTAATTCTCCAGGTTCAGATCTCATCACAGGATACAGTTGTCAAGAATAAGACAGTTTTGCATGGACTTGGAAGGAACACTCGATATGCTTCTGTGATAACAATTTTATTCTAACAAGCACGTGACATTCTATCATGCAGGTCAAACATGCGTCAATAATTCATGGGCAAGATTATGCAATTAACTAAATTGAATGACTAAAAATACTTCTTCATTGGCGAAATTATGCAGTTAACGAAAATGAATGACTAAAACATTTCTTATTCATGCAACTCGACGGCAGCAACTGCTTTGCACGATCAGTTGATATTGAACGCACCACCTCGAAATGGCAACCCTTTTTGAAACGCAAAGATCACTTTTTGAAAGTCTTATTCGTGTGCGTGCTGTGTGTGCGTTGTCCTCTCGTAATATTAATTGTGTCGTTAGCTTGTGTGGTGTGGGAGGATACGAACAGCTCCTGCTGCTCCCTCGCTCGGCGTGTCGCTCGGCTTTTGCTCTCTCTCTCTCTCTCCACTGCTGGATTGAGCGGCGTTGGCACGATGTTCCTTGAAGAAACTTGCTTGCTTGGCGCTTGATGGTTCCGGGGGCTTGGTGCTGCTCGTGCGCTCTCTCTTTCTACTGCTAGATGACGAGTTGGCACGATGCTGTCCTTGAAGATGCTCGGTCGCTCGTGTCGCTCGGTGTTGCTCGGTGGCGCAAGGTGTCGCTCGTTGTCGCTCGATGGCGCGCGGTGGCGCACGGAGGCGCACGGTGGCGCAAGGTGGCGCACGGTGGCGCAAGGTGGCGCACGGTCAGCGCTCGTTCAGCGATCTCCGCCTTTCCTGCGGGTTGTTCGCTGGTCGTCACTCTGACGAGGAGCGATGCTTCGTTCGTGGCAGGGTGGACGTTGGCGTCTTTGTTGGCTTCACTCGCAGCTCTGCGACTCAGGGTAGCGATTCTTCTCAGGTGGTGCAGACCTCGGCTTGTAGCTACGCGTCGCTACTCCGCAAACCTCGTCATTCTGAATGACAGGAGCTTCTTTGTTGGCGGCGACGAGGAGAGATGGAGCCACAGCCCTGGAGATCTGTGATGGGGGCCAGAGCCCCTGTCGATCTGAGTTGTATGGATTTTCCTTCGGTTTATATCGGAAACTTCCACTCGGCTTCCCGAGTTGTTCAAAAGCTGTGTCATAAAACCTTCCTGTGGGGGTGGACCATCTGCGTCCGTGTGTGTGTCCGTCCGTGTGTTTCGCGTGCGTGTTTGTCCGTGTGTTTATTAGCTTTGAAGACACAGCTGTGTGTGTCGTTCTGGAAGAAAGGGGGTGGGGGTGGGGGCCTCGTGTCGGCTGCTTCAGAAGTTATCCATTAGCCAGACCGATGATTCGCGTTGAGTTAAAAAAAAACATTCGAATCCATGTTTTGTTACTGAATAATATTTGTCGCGAAAACCTACGCGTTAAGCGAGCTTAACTATTCACTCCCTTGCTCTGGGATCACATCCTTTGTCTCACACAGCTTAAGTTGGTTTGGTTTGGAAGTTGAAATGCGACTTATTTGCTGCTTGGTTATGCCGAAACCGTGTTCACGATGTTTCATCGTGACCCAACCTTTATGGGTGTCATTTCCTGGCTTGGTGCCTGTGTGTGGAGATCCTCTCGGAAAGACAAAGGCGGTCGTGTTGCTCGCTTCCCATGGGTGTTGTGTTTGGTTAATTTTGAGAGCCTTCTCCGCCCTTGATTCCTCTTCTATTTTAATTCCGTACTTATTATTCGACTTCTTGTGATTATTTGATCTGATATCCCGGCTAGGAATTTGTTTTGGAGCGAAATAGATGCCCTAATTATTCTTTGATGCTTCGGCCCGGCCGTGTAGATATTCTTTAAAGGTAAATAATGTCAGTACTTAATTAACAATGATGGGTCGCGATTCTGGTGCAATTTTTGTCTGGTTTTCAATTGGAGTGAGGATGGATACTGTTTGCTTAATCTTTATGGTTAAGTTGGTAACTTGTGTATTTAACATGGTTCAAAGACCCATCTGTGCTTTTTGTCGTCGATGCTGTTTCTTTGTTAAGAATATAATTATCTCTTCCTCCGTGTCTCCTGGTTCTGTGGGGTTTTTTTTTTCAAAAGGGCGTCCTTCTGACCCCCCCCCCCCCGCCTGCAATTCCCCCCTCCCTTGTTCCTCTTGTGTGAATGTAGGGGAGTTTATTACCTTATTGCCCCCCTTTCATGTCCTCTTTCCTTTGGAATGAGGTATGCGTGCATCTGTGGAAGTGTGGGGGCCTCTGTGGAAGTGTGGGGGCGTGTTCGTTCCCACGTGGCCGCGTCTCTTAAAAAGAACGATATTATCTATGTTGGCAGAATAATTCTTAAAAAAAAAAATATTAAAAAAAATAAAAAGGGGGTACATACACAACAGTCCGCCCGTTTGAAAATTATCAGGGGTCGATTTGGCCACTGGCGAATTTTCAAACAAAGTAATGTCCCCTTTTTATGTCATGAATCCCATCAGCCGCCCTTACTCTTGGCGGTTATTTCTTACGACGCGCGTGCACGTATTACCATCTTAACCTGGTTACATCTGAAATAAGCAAAGAAAATAAACAACACGTTAACATCGATATTGCGTTACATCGGTTCTCATACATCATAACTCCGGCGAATATTCATTTTTGTTTTTGTTAAATCCTGGTTACATTTGAATTAAGCAAAGAAAATAACAACCCGTTAACATCGATATTGCGTTACATCGGTTCTCATACATCATAACTCTGACGAACATTCATTTTTGTTTTGTTAAATCCTGGGAAACGCTAGGTAGCGGTTTCGAACGCATTTATGCGTTACCTTTCTCATGTTGCCTGGTTTACCACTTATCACTTTGATAATTTGATCACGGTTTTCGGGTTCGTTTTTGTAGTTTCCTCTCTCACTCTCTCGCGTCGTGGGAGTGTGTGGTGAAAAATTGTGCTGCACGTAACCAGAATTCGCGCACACGACCCATTTTGACACTTGGTTCGTGGCATTCGCTCTCTCTGCGATTACATGCACATTTGCCGAGTCAGTGTGTCGACTTAATTCTGTGCCTCGTAATATTGCCCTCTTTGTTTTTACGAGTGTGTTAGATTCCAACACCATTCCTGATATGTCATGAACATTCGTCTCCATTTTAGCACTCCGATCCACATACATTTTGGTTTCCCTTGGATATTTTCCATTCAAAGGCTCACGCCTGCGCTCCTCAGGGCGTGTCTCTGTGTTCTCTCTTTGTCTCTGCTGTCTGCTATCCACCGTCCGATCACACTTCAATTCAGCCCTGTCACTTGCAGCCTGCTCAGGGTTTAACACCTCGGCGGGTGGGGCGCGTGTTGGCCGCTCGCTCGCACTCACTGTGGATGGTTCATCACGTATTTGGACCGCATTCTGTGTTATTCCTCTATTCCCTCTTGGTATAGCCGGTGGAGGAATTGGTCGGAATTGGATCGATTGTGTTTGACCTCCCATCCTGCGATTCTCCTGAATGTTCGCATCCATACCTCCGCGGTCTGTGTAACACCTTCCCGCTAGGTGGTTATCTTGCCATCTCTGTGCGTAATTTGAACCTTGCGTGTGTCGTGGGATGGGGTGTTGATATGGTTCTGCTCTGAACCTCTCCCTCCTGCGATTCTCGTACATTTTTAGCCCAGTATTTCTCCCATTTGGGTGCCAAATTTTTCCTGGATTGTTACCTCGCCATCTTTGTGGGTAATTTTGATCTTGTGTGTGTCGTGGCATGGGGTGTTGGTATGGTTCTATTCTGAACCTCCCCCTCCTGCGATTCTCCTGAATGTTCGGCTTTGTGCCGCTCTCATTCTCGTGCCAACCTCTCTCTGTGTTATTTTGCCATGGGTGCGTGCGTTTCTGCTCTGTCCTGCATTGTGGGACTGCTCGGTGATTTTTATTCCTCTCTGAGAGGCTGGGTTCCTCATCCCTCTCCCTGTGTTCTGGATCCGAATTATGATTCTTAGCTCTGTACAACCATGCCATGTACGCCTTGCTCTCTATGCGGCGTAAGGATGCGGTTTCTGGATTCAAAACCATCTTCCCCCTTTCTGTAATCTCTGGGCTCAAGGATTCAAAAAACATAATTTTGAACATTTTATCTCCTTCGTGGTATTGATTCACATCGCCTGCATAATACGCTCTTTTAAATTGGACGAGGTAGTCACGTGGATCTTGGTCCATGCCCTGGGTCATCGATTTTACAGCATAAAACCCCTCAGTGAGTGTCGAATATTCTCCAAACTTCCGAATCACTGCCAGGCTCAATTGTTTAAAATCATTTCTAACCTTGTGTGGTAGTGACTTTACCCATGGAATAGATTCTTTATGTAAGGTCCGTTTCAACAAACTCGCTTTTTCATCCCGTCTCCTCAGCCCTCTAATCATTGCCTCCTCTTCTACGGTTGCGATATGTGTGTGGATATCCATAGTCTTATTGTGGGGGTCAAAATCGGGAATTCTGACTAGAGCCTTGTCCATCAATTTAAGGGTTTTACTGGTGAATAGGTATTCCGAAAGTTGATTGCCGACAGCGTCATCATCAAACAAGTTATCATCAGGCAATCTGTCACTTTGGTCTGTGCTGTGTCGCTTGTGTTTAAGTGGTGTGCATTTTCTGTGTGCGCGCCCAGTGCCGTGTCGCTCGTGTTGCCATTTCCCTTCAGTTTTTGCCTCTGCCCTTAGTGTACCATGTCCTGGCAATTTTACTTTAACATTTTTCCTCCCTCTATCTGTGAAGTTGTCAGTCTCACATGTTTTTGTTTGCATATGTATCTCTCCATCCCTTCTCTCGAATTGTGAGGGTTTCCCTTTGTCAATGATTTTTTGTTCGATATCCATAATTTTTGTGCGATTAGTCCCTGGACTCTGTCCACGTACCCAAGAGTGTGATTTAATGTTACTTCCATATTTATTCTGTGGATCAACGTCTGTGAGTTTCGCTGGTGTCGCGAGCACTGATTTCTCTCCCGTTTCCTTTCCAAATTTTCCCTCATTCCACAATCCCTGTCTGTATGCCTGTGTGAGAAGGCATGAGTCCTGTCCTGCCTTTCCTGCAGTTTTTACATCGTGTTCGCCTTCGTTACCTTTTATCCAGTCAATTAGTTTCCCCCGAGGTGTGTTCGTGTTATCGATACAGCTCCCTTCCCATATGTCTCTCTGACTGTACTGCTTTGTAACAGATTGGTCGGTACGTTTAAATACGAGCTCCCCGTTTCCCGTAACCCATTCAAAAATTATTCTTAATCCTAGCATCTTAGGTATGGCGGAAGTTACTTTGACATTTCTTTTCAGAGTGCAAATAAACAATTATCTCACAGAGTGTAGTCAATTCGACTCGAGCTATCTGTTATTTTCCGATTCAGAGTGCGTACCTCTAACACCATTTATCACAGGATGCAATTGGTTTGATACGATATTATCTTAATTCCACTGTCTCTGTTTTAACCTGCTATTCTGGGTTTTAACCTTAGAGGGCGTTTTTTTGTTTTCCGCCCGTTCACAATTACCATGCAATGTTCGATCCTGATATTCTGGTTAACACGAAGTGATTCATTCCATCATCCATGCAAAACACTGTCTGCGAGAGATCCCGGACGAGCCCCCATTATGTTGTATGTGTTGGTATTATGAAATTTTGATAAAAATAATAAAAATTAATAATTTTCCGAAAAATGCGCAAATCGCATTAATTATGATAGTGTGTGTATTAATATGCATAAATTATGATAATGCGTGTGATTATATGCATAAATTATGATAATCGTAGTAATTTATGCGGATGTTTGCGATGATGTTAATGTGTGCAGTTGTGATAATTAGGCTTAGCTTCGTTTATCCAGAGTTATCAATCAGGATAACACGATTATCATCGATTAAACATTTGCTGATTATCTTAGTGTGTTTGTTATTTTTAATTCTCCAGGTTCAGATCTCATCACAGGATACAGTTGTCAAGAATAAGACAGTTTTGCATGGACTTGGAAGGAACACTCGATATGCTTCTGTGATAACAATTTTATTCTAACAAGCACGTGACATTCTATCATGCAGGTCAAACATGCGTCAATAATTCATGGGCAAGATTATGCAATTAACTAAATTGAATGACTAAAAATACTTCTTCATTGGCGAAATTATGCAGTTAACGAAAATGAATGACTAAAACATTTCTTATTCATGCAACTCGACGGCAGCAACTGCTTTGCACGATCAGTTGATATTGAACGCACCACCTCGAAATGGCAACCCTTTTTGAAACGCAAAGATCACTTTTTGAAAGTCTTATTCGTGTGCGTGCTGTGTGTGCGTTGTCCTCTCGTAATATTAATTGTGTCGTTAGCTTGTGTGGTGTGGGAGGATACGAACAGCTCCTGCTGCTCCCTCGCTCGGCGTGTCGCTCGGCTTTTGCTCTCTCTCTCTCTCTCCACTGCTGGATTGAGCGGCGTTGGCACGATGTTCCTTGAAGAAACTTGCTTGCTTGGCGCTTGATGGTTCCGGGGGCTTGGTGCTGCTCGTGCGCTCTCTCTTTCTACTGCTAGATGACGAGTTGGCACGATGCTGTCCTTGAAGATGCTCGGTCGCTCGTGTCGCTCGGTGTTGCTCGGTGGCGCAAGGTGTCGCTCGTTGTCGCTCGATGGCGCGCGGTGGCGCACGGAGGCGCACGGTGGCGCAAGGTGGCGCACGGTGGCGCAAGGTGGCGCACGGTCAGCGCTCGTTCAGCGATCTCCGCCTTTCCTGCGGGTTGTTCGCTGGTCGTCACTCTGACGAGGAGCGATGCTTCGTTCGTGGCAGGGTGGACGTTGGCGTCTTTGTTGGCTTCACTCGCAGCTCTGCGACTCAGGGTAGCGATTCTTCTCAGGTGGTGCAGACCTCGGCTTGTAGCTACGCGTCGCTACTTCCGCAAACCTCGTCATTCTGAATGACAGGAGCTTCTTTGTTGGCGGCGACGAGGAGAGATGGAGCCACAGCCCTGGAGATCTGTGATGGGGGCCAGAGCCCCTGTCGATCTGAGTTGTATGGATTTTCCTTCGGTTTATATCGGAAACTTCCACTCGGCTTCCCGAGTTGTTCAAAAGCTGTGTCATAAAACCTTCCTGTGGGGGTGGACCATCTGCGTCCGTGTGTGTGTCCGTCCGTGTGTTTCGCGTGCGTGTTTGTCCGTGTGTTTATTAGCTTTGAAGACACAGCTGTGTGTGTCGTTCTGGAAGAAAGGGGGTGGGGGTGGGGGCCTCGTGTCGGCTGCTTCAGAAGTTATCCATTAGCCAGACCGATGATTCGCGTTGAGTTAAAAAAAAACATTCGAATCCATGTTTTGTTACTGAATAATATTTGTCGCGAAAACCTACGCGTTAAGCGAGCTTAACTATTCACTCCCTTGCTCTGGGATCACATCCTTTGTCTCACACAGCTTAAGTTGGTTTGGTTTGGAAGTTGAAATGCGACTTATTTGCTGCTTGGTTATGCCGAAACCGTGTTCACGATGTTTCATCGTGACCCAACCTTTATGGGTGTCATTTCCTGGCTTGGTGCCTGTGTGTGGAGATCCTCTCGGAAAGACAAAGGCGGTCGTGTTGCTCGCTTCCCATGGGTGTTGTGTTTGGTTAATTTTGAGAGCCTTCTCCGCCCTTGATTCCTCTTCTATTTTAATTCCGTACTTATTATTCGACTTCTTGTGATTATTTGATCTGATATCCCGGCTAGGAATTTGTTTTGGAGCGAAATAGATGCCCTAATTATTCTTTGATGCTTCGGCCCGGCCGTGTAGATATTCTTTAAAGGTAAATAATGTCAGTACTTAATTAACAATGATGGGTCGCGATTCTGGTGCAATTTTTGTCTGGTTTTCAATTGGAGTGAGGATGGATACTGTTTGCTTAATCTTTATGGTTAAGTTGGTAACTTGTGTATTTAACATGGTTCAAAGACCCATCTGTGCTTTTTGTCGTCGATGCTGTTTCTTTGTTAAGAATATAATTATCTCTTCCTCCGTGTCTCCTGGTTCTGTGGGGTTTTTTTTTTCAAAAGGGCGTCCTGCTGACCCCCCCCCCCCCGCCTGCAATTCCCCCCTCCCTTGTTCCTCTTGTGTGAATTTAGGGGAGTTTATTACCTTATTGCCCCCCTTTCATGTCCTCTTTCCTTTGGAATGAGGTATGCGTGCATCTGTGGAAGTGTGGGGGCCTCTGTGGAAGTGTGGGGGCGTGTTCGTTCCCACGTGGCCGCGTCTCTTAAAAAGAACAATATTATCTATGTTGGCAGAATAATTCTTAAAAAAAATAATATTAAAAAAAATAAAAAGGGGGTACATACACAACAGAGATTCGCATGTAACTGTAAGATAGGAGAGCGGCCTCCTCGGCGAGGGCACGAAATAGATTGTTCCAAGACGGAGGTACTCTGCAAACCTACCGGCTACCTTCAGAGATTTGTTCATGAAGCCATCCAGATATATAAACACAGACACACCTTCAACCGATAGGATGGGTACAAACTGAGCAATCATTGGAAGGACGTTAACCAGGTAAAGTCTTAACTGACTGTGATGTGTCCATCCTCCTGCCCATGTCAGCGGATATTTCCAGCCCCCTCATACCGCCCTTGCCCCCCCCCCCCGCTCCCCCCACCATCGTGACCCCCCTCGTGACCCCCAGCCCCCCCCCGCCCTCGTGACCCCCCTTGCCCCCCTGCCCCTCCCCCCTCACAACCCCCCATGCCCCTCCCTCACGACTCCCTCCCCATGACTCCCGCGCGCCTCCTCGCGACCCCCCACATGCCCCCACCCCGCCCTCCCCACCATCGTGGCCCCCCTTTTGCCCCCCATGCCCCCCCTTCCCCGACCCGCCGTCGCGACCCTCCCCCTTCCTGGCAACCCCCGCCCATGCCCCTCCCCTTCGCGACCCGCCCCCTCACCCCCAGACACGTAGACTTGTAGTTGGTTCCACGGAGACTGGAGACGTCTGTTAGAGGCAACACGGTTTCTTGTAAACTACAATACAGAACTCCCTTAACTCCCACTATCTAGGGAGGCACAGCCTCGGGTCTAGTGTGCACTCGCACTGGGTAATCTGGCTCTCAGCCCTCCGGCGATCTGTACCCTAGGGGAGGCTAACTGACCCGACCCAGCCAAGGTACGGGTCCTGACCACTGGTCCGCGCTCGGCCCCGGCCCTTACAAGGACGTCGGGTCCCGGGTACCAGGGTCCTAGCCTAGCTGGTCTTCGTCTTCGTAGCACTGCCTCGAACAGAGCAGAGAGCCGCCTTTTATACTTGTCCCGGGGACTCTCCACCCCCGGAATCTTCCAGAGGATCCTGGAACGGCCCCCCCAGCCCCTCACCTGGGGTAGGGGAGGGGAACCCAGCTTCACTATGGTCCGCCTCTCTCTCTCTATCCCCTTTGTCGCCTTTAACAGACTGCTGGGGCAAGTGCTTTATAACATCATCAAAGGGGCGCTGCAATATGATGCAATCAAAATCACCCATCAGAGATTTTCCCATATATGGTCTTTGTTTATCATGAATCGAGATTAATTGTATTGATTCCACTCATTCAGCCATTCGCTCACTCAGCCACACACTCACTCAACGACTCACTCAACCACTCAGCCGCTCACTCACTCAGCTATTCACTCACTCAACCACTCACTCAACCAATCATTCAACCACCCACTCACTCAATGACTCACTCAACCACTTAGCCGCTCACTCACTCAGCTATTGACTCACTCACCACTCACTCAATAATTAACTCAACCACTCACTCAATCATTCAACCACTCACTCATTCACTCCGCCACTCACTCATTCAGCTATTCACTCACTCAGCCACACACTCAGCTGGTCACTCACTCAATCACTCAACCACTCGCTCACTCAACTACTCAGCCACTCACTCCCTCAACCACTAACTGACTGAACCACTCAATCAACCGCTCACTCACTCAACCATTCACTCACTCAGCCACTTGCTCAACCAATCACTCAATAATTAACTCAACCACTCACTCAACCATGCACTTATGCACTCAAAGACTCACTCATTCAATCACTCACTTGCTCAATCAAGTACTCACTCACTCAACCCACTAACTCAACTACTCAACCCACTCACTCAATAATCAACTCACTCAATTATCCACTCACTCAGTCACTCACTCAACCACTCACTCAACCACTCATTCAAGCACTCACTCAACCACTCACTCACTCAACCTTTCACTCAACCCCTCACCTAACCACTCGCTCAACGACTAACTCTACCACTCACTCACTCAACCCCTTACTCAACCCCTCACCCAAACACTCACTCAACCATTCACTTAACCACTCACTAACTCAACCACTCACTTAATGACTTACTCAACCAGTCAACCAATTACTCTCTCACTCACTTAGCCACTCACTCTTTCATTCAGCCACTCACTCATTCAGCCACTC
This sequence comes from Lethenteron reissneri, assembly GCF_015708825.2. NCBI lineage: Eukaryota > Metazoa > Chordata > Hyperoartia > Petromyzontiformes > Petromyzontidae > Lethenteron > Lethenteron reissneri. The sequence goes on along the minus strand of NW_026890789.1, from coordinate 36,398 downwards.
ACTCAACGACTCACTTACTTAGCCAGTCAGCCGCGCACGCATTAAGCTACTTACTCAACCACTCACTCACTTAATCACTTACTCAACCACTCAATCATCACTCTCACTCACTCAACCATTCACTCACTCAGCCACTCACTCGATCACTCAACCACTCACTCGATCACTCAACCACTTACTCAACCACTCCTTCAACCGCTCACTCGATCACTCAACCACTCACTGAACCACTCACTCGCTCAACCTCTCACTCACTCAACCACTCACTCACTCTACCACTCACTCAAGCACTTACTCACTCAACCATTCAATCGCTCACGCAACTACTCACTCAACTACCCACTCAACCACTAACTCACTCAGTCATTCACTCAACCATTCGCTCAACCTCTCACACACTCAACCTCTCACTCGCTCAACTACTTGCTCACTCAACCACTCGCTCAATCAAGCACTCACTTGCACACTCAACTTATCACTCGCTCAACCTCTCACTCAACCACTCACTGAACCACTCACTCGCTCAAACACTCACTCAACCACTCACGCACTCAACCTCTCGCTCACTCAACCACTCGCTCAATCAACCACTCACTTGCACACTCAACTTCGCACTCACTCAACCTCTCACTCAACCACTCACTCAACCACTCACTCAACCACTCACTCACTCGCTCAACCACTCACTCGCTCAACCACTCACCCGCTCAAACATTCACTCAAGCACTCACTCAACCACTCGCTCAATCACTCAACCACTCACTCAATCACTCACTCAACCACTCACTCAACCACTCACTCGCTCAACCACTCACTTGCTCAACCACTCACCCGCTCAAACGCTTACTCAAGCACTCACTCAGCCACTCACTCAACCACTTACTCGCTCAACCACTCACTCAACCACTCACTCGATCACTCAACCACTCACTCAACCACTTACTCAACCACTCACTCAACCATTCAATCAACCACTCACTCACTCAATTACTCGCTCACTCAACCACTCACTCGCTCAACCACTCACTCGATCACTCAACCACACACTCGATCACTCAACCACTCACTCGATCACTCAACCACTCACTCAACCACTCACTCAACCTCTCACTCAACCACTCACTCACTCGCTCAGCCACTCTCTCGCTCAACCACTCACTCGCTCAACCACTCACTCACTCAACCACTCACTCTACCACTCACTCAACCACCTACTCAACCACTAACTCACTCAGCCGCTCACTCAACCATTCACTCAACCTTTCACTCACTCAACCACTCGCTCAATCAACCACTCACTTGCATACTAAACTTCTAACTCACTCAACCTCTCAGTCAACCACTCGCTGAACCATTCACTCGCTCAACCACTCACTCAACCACTCACTCGATCACTCAACCACTCACTCACTCACTCAAACTCTCACTCAACCACTAACTGAACCACTCACTCACTCGCTCAACCGCTCACTCACTCACTCAACCACTGACTCACTCAACCACTGATTTAATCACTCACTTAACCACTTATTCACTTAACCACTCACTTGCACACTCTATCACTCACTCAACCTCTCACTCAACCACTCACTCGCTCAACCACTCACTCGCTCAACCACTCACTCGCTCAACCACTGATTCAATCACTCACGTAACCACTTATTCACTTAACCACTCACTTGCACACTCTATCACTCACTCAACCACTCACTCTCTCAACCACTCACTTGATGATTCAACCACTCACTCAGTCAACCACTCACTCACTCACTCAACCACTCACTGACTCACTCAACCACTCACTCACTTAATCACTTCCTAAACCACTCAACCAATCACTCACTCATTCAACCATTCACTCTTTCAGCCACTCACTCAGTCACTTACTCAGTCACTTACTCATTGACTCAGCCGCTCACGCACTCACTCATTCAACCACTCACTCACTCAACCACTCACTCAACCACTCACTAAACCACTCGATCACTCAATCACTCACTCAACCACTCACTCAACCACTCATTCAACCACTCACTCGATCACTCAACTACTCACTCACTCAGCCACTCACTCAAACAATCACTCACTCAATTATTAACTCAACCACTCACTCACTCAACCACCTACCCACTCGCTCATCTACCCACTCACTGACCTTTCCACTAACCTACCCACTTCCCTATCCACTCACTCATCTACCCACTCGCATTTTTTTTATTTTACCAGGTAAAGCCCACTGAGCTCTATAGCTCTTTATCAGAAATGACCTTGCCACAAATGATAGCCCAATGAAGTGGCTTATCACGATGCAATGTAAATAAGCCAAATACTGTCAATGCATATTTATATATGTGGAGGGCAAAACCAGAGGATCCATAGAAAAAGTCACGCAACTCCTCATATGTAAGCATCAGGGTTTGGATCAAACCTACAACCTCCTGTATACCAGGCGAAATAGTGACCTTCTCGTCACCCGGGTCGCCCTAATCCATTCCCGTATCTCTTCTTCTGTGTGTGTGCTACAGGCGGGTGTCTCAGATTGCCAGCACCATATGATGGGAGCTCCAGGGCATGCTGCGTGCTCGCCAGGAGGGGCTGGGCAAGATGGCGTAGTCGCTGGAGCAGCTGCGGGCGCGGCACCGCCGCTCTCACCCTGGCGGAGTGCAGCAACACAGTGGGGCGGCACCAGCGGGACACTCTGGACAACGCAGCCAAGGTGCGCGCCAGCCACTCACTCACTCATCCACTCACTCACTCAGCCACTCATACAACCACTCACTCACTCATCCACTAACTTAAACCACTCACTCAACTACTCACTCACTCAACTACTCACTCACTCACTCAACCACTCACTCAACCATTCACTCAACCATCCACTCAACCATCCACTCACTCAACCACTCAATCAATCACTCACTCAGTCATTAACTCAACCACTCACTCAACCAAACACTCATGCGCTCAAACACTCACTCATTGGTTCAAACACTCACTCATTCAAATACTCATTCAACCACTCACTAATTCACTCAACCACTCACTCACTGAACCACTCACTCGCTCACTCAACCACCCGCTCGCTCACTTAACCAATCGCTCCATAAATCACTCATTCAGCCACTCACTCAACCAATCAGTCACTCACTCACTCAGCCACTCACTCAACCAATCAGTCACTCAATCATTAATTCAACCACTCACTCAACCCCTTACACACAGGCTCATCACCTGTGTCTCAACCATCTTACTGAGTAACATAACTCTTTTTTTAGAAGTGACCTGGCCACAAATGATAGGTCAACAACGTGCCTTATGTGGAAATTTATAGCAGCCAACTACTCTAAACGCCTGTTTCTAAATGTGTAGGGAAAATCCAGAGGACCAGAATAAAAATCCACTTGACCACGGAGAGAACATGCAAACTCCAAATATACAGTTGTCAGGGTTGGGATCTAACCGACAACCTCCTGTATACCAGACGAGGTAGTTAACATTGTATCTGGGCAAGCCGTACATCGAGCTGGAGTGGACCATGCGGCCCATCCCTATCGCGTGAGTGGCTCCCACTGTTGTTATTGTGTTAATATGTGTGTGTTCTGCTTGTGTGTATGCGTGTGCCGCACTGCGCTATGAACCCAACATGACCAGGCTGTTGCCCTGCTCGCCCGACTCGTTGAGAGGCTTGCCCACCCCCCAGGGCGTTGTCGTGAAGATACCGCTGGGAGGAAGAATATCTCACAATACTGGAAGAGGTGAGGACTACACATAGAGTGGGTGATTAACTGGGTGGGTCTGTGAGTGAGTTGGTGGGTGAGTCAATGGGTGAGTCGGTGGGTGAGTGGGTGCGTGAGTGTGTTAGAGATTGAGTGGGTGGTGGGTGATTGTGTGAATTAGTGGGTGGGTGAGTGAGTGAATAGTTTGAAGTGAGTGAGTGGGTGAGGGAGTGGCTGAGAGGTGGGTTGGTGAGTGGATGAGTAAATTGGTGGGTTAGAGATTGAGTGGGTGGGTAACTAGGTGATTGTGTGGGTGAGAATGGGTGAGTAGGTGAGTGCCTGGATAAGTAAGTGAGTGGATGGTAGCATGAGTGGGTGGATGGTTGAGTGAGGGGTGAATTAGTGACTGACTGAGTGAGTTAGTGGGTAGGTCAGTGCGTGATTGTGTGGGGGAGTGGTGAGTGAGGAGTTGAGTGAATAGGTTAGTGGGTGGGTAAGTAGATTGTTGGGTGGGTCAGTTAGTGGGTGGGTGAGTGAATATCGAAGGTTGAGCAGGTGAGTTGTTAGTGTGTGATTGGGTGGGTGGGTGAGTCAAAGAGTGGGGCACCACGGTGATGAGATGTTAACTACCTCACCTAGTATACAGGAGTTTGTGAATTCGATCCCATCCCTTCCACCTGTATATTTGGAGTTGGCATGTTCTCCCCGTGGTCGTGTGGATTTTTCTCCGGGTCCTCCAGGTTTTCTCTCCAGATTTAAGATCAACATGCATTTAGAGGATTTGGCTGCAATAAATGTCTCCGTGATAATCAGATAACCAGGTCACTTCTGAAAAATATAAATATAGTTCTGAGCCTTATCTGGTAAAATAAAAAAGATGGTTTAGTTTATTGGGTGGGTGAGTGGGTAGGTGGGTTGTGGAGTGCGTTGGTGGGTAGGGTAGAGGTTGAGTGGGTGAATGGGTGGGTGTGTGAGTGGGGGTGTGAATAGTTGAATAGGTGAGTGGGTGAGTAAATTGTTGAGTGAGTGGATTAAAGATTGAGTGGGTGGCAGGGTGAGTGGGTTTGTGAGTGGGTTGGTGGGTGTTTGAATGGGTGAGTGGGTGGAGTGCCGTGGTGGCGAGCTGTTAACTACCTCGCCTTTTATACAGGAGGTCGTGAGGTCGATCCCGACCCTGACACCTGTATATTTGCATGTTCTCCGCATGGTCGCGTGGAATTTTCTCCAGGTGCTCCGGGTTCTCCCTCCACATTTAAAAACATGCAATTATAGAATTTGGCTGCTATAACTTTATACGTGAAAAGCCACCTAATTGAGTTGAATATTTGTGGTCAAATGGTTTTTGAAAAACATCTATATAGCCGAGTGCCTTACCTGGTAAAATAAAAAAGCGTAATTTTCATTTAGTGTGCAGAGGAGTGGCTGGGTGGGTGAGTGGATGAGTGAGTGCGATGTTTGATGGGTGTTTTATTTTACTTTTATTAATTTACATTTTTTTACCCACGTGACTTTACCGAAAAAACCTAAGAATAGTTTGATTGGTAGTAGGTCAGTGGCTGGGTGAGTGAGTGTGGGCTATAGATTGAGTGGGTGGCTTGGTAAGTGGGTGAGTGTGTGCTTGGCTCGGTGGTTGAATGAATGGATGGTTGAGTTAGTGGGTGGGTGTTTGAGTGTGTGTTATCGTGGGTGGGAGAGTCAGAGAGTGGAGTGCCATGTTGGCAAATTGTTAACTATCTTGCCTGGTATTTTTAAGTTCGTAGGTTCGATCCAAACCCTGCTTCTCAAAACAATCTATATAGCTCAGTGGGCCTTACCTGGGGAATTTTTTTTTTATTTAGTTAAGGGTGTTGTTGAGTGGGCGGGTGGGTGAGTGCATCAGTGTGGGTTTGAGATTTAGTGGGTGGCTTGGTGAGTGGGTAAGTTCGAGTAACTCAGTGGTTGAGTTTGTGGGTTGTTACGTTAGTAGGTGATTAAATTAGTGGGTGGGTCAGTAATTACGGTGGTAGTGGGTGAGTGGCTGAGTGGCTGAGGGAGTAGGCGGGTGGTTGGCTGGGTGGGTGGGTGAGTAGGTGGGTTATAAATTGAGTAGGTGGCAGGGTGAGTGGATCTGAAAGTGGGTGAGTGAGTAGGTGCACGGCTGGGTGAGTTAGTGAGTGGATGGTTGAGTGAGTGGGTGAGTGTGTGGGTGCATGGATGTGTGGGTGGGTGAGTGTGTGTGGGTAGGAGGTTAGGTGGGTAGTGCGTGAATGGATGGGTTAGAAATCGAGTGAGTGGGTTAGTCACTGGGTGAGTGAGTGGATGGGTGGGTTTGTGAGCTTTGGTTAAGAGATTGAGTCAGTAGCAGGGTTTGTGTGTGGTTTCGAGATTGAGTGGGTGGTTGGGTGAGTGGGTGGTTGGGTGAGTGGGTGGGTTAGAGATTGAGTGGCTCGGTGAGGGAGTATTGGGTGGGTGAAGTGAGTTGGTAGGTCGGTGAGTGCGTGGGTGGGTGATTCAGTAAGTGGGTGAGTGAGGGGTTGGGTGAGCGATGGGTTGAGTGGGTGTGTTTTTTGTTCGTGAGTTTGTGGGTGGGTGAGTTGGTCAGTTAGTGGTTGGGTGAGTAAGTGGGTGGGTGAGCAAGTGAGTGAATGGGTGTGTTGGTAGGTGAGTGTGTAGCTTGGTGAGTGGTCGTAGGGTGAGTGGGTGGGTGAGAAAGTGGTTAACGGAGTGAGTGGTTGGGTGGGTGAGTTGTTGACCTGAGTGGGGTCAGCGAGTGGGTGGGTGAGTTGATGTGGGAGGTTGAGTGGGTACGTTAGCGTGTGAGTGATTGGATGGGTGAGTCAGAGAGTGAGGCGCCAAGGTGGTGAGACATGCACTGCCTCGCCTGGTATACAGGAGATTGTGGATTCGATCCTGACCCTGTCGCCTGTATATTTGGAGTTTGCATGTTCTACACATGGTCGCGTGGATTTTGCTTACAGGTCCTCCGGGTTTTCCCCTCTGCATTTAGAATCAACATGCGTTTAGAGGATTTGGCTGCAATAAATGTCTGTGATAAGCCACTTCGTTTATCTATAATTTGTTCACAGGTCTATTCTGAAAAGGATCTATATAGCTCAATGGGCCTTACCTGGTGAAATAACAAGTAAACCCGTAAAAACAAAGTTTTTCACTCTAAATCCTTTATATGCGTGGCGGCTAGAGTTCTCTCGTCCTCTGGCTTGAGATGGCTGCAATCTATGGGTCAGATGATTGTCTGCCAGTATTAAGCAATTGGTAATTAAATATTTAATTTGTTTTCCCTAAACAGTGTAAAATTTTGGAAAAAAAAATTTCACGAAAATTAATTGTCACACACAACGAGTCTGTGTGGAAAATGTCAGCTCGATTGGATCACGGGAAGTGGGTTAAAAAACGAGCGAAAGATTTGCACGGTCCTAAGCAAGCAAGCGAGCTTAATATAAAGGATTTAAAAATATATTCGCCTGTGGAGGACGCGGGGATCGATCCCGCGACCTTTGGCATGGGAAGCGAGGGCGCTACCAACTGCGCTACTCCGCCACGGCCTGTGGAGGGGTTACGCTCTGGGCTCTTGCACTGTGATGTTCAGCCAAAGACATGAATGCGTTCTATTTGAATATATGTAAAATAAGTTTTTTTTGCCTAAAAAGTGTAAAATTTTGGGAATTTTTTTTCACGAACAATAATTGTCTGGCACAACGAGTCTGTGTGGAAAATGTCAGCTCGATTGGATCACGGGAAGTGGGTTAAAAAACGACCGAAAGATTTGCACGGTCCTAAGCAAGCAAGCAAGCACGCGAACTTAATATAAAGGATTTAAAAAGTAGTTTAGTTTAGGGGGTAGGTGGCTCGTTGGGTAGGTAGGTCTGTTGCAGGTCGAGTAGGTGGCAGGGTGAGTAGGTGAGTAGGTAAGTGGCTGGGTGAGTGGGTGGACTGGTGAGTGTGTGAGTTAGAGATGGAGTGGGTGGATGGGTGGGTGTACGATTGGGGGAGTGAAATGGTGAGTGGATGGGTGAATGAATTGTTGAGTGAGTGAGTCAGTGAGTGGGTGTGTAGGTGGGTGCGTAGGTAAGTGGTTAGCAAGGTGTGTGGGTCTTTGAGTGGGTATGTGGCTGAATGGGTATGTGGCTGAATGGGTATGTGGCTGAATGGGTATGTGGCTGAATGGGTATGTGGCTGAATGGGTATGTGGCTGAATGGGTATGTGGCTGAATGGGTATGTGGCTGAATGGGTATGTGGCTGAATGGGTATGTGGCTGAATGGGTATGTGGCTGAATGGGTATGTGGCTGAGTGGGTATGTGGCTGAGTGGGTATGTGGCTGAGTGGGTATGTGGCTGAGTGGGTATGTGGCTGAGTGGGTATGTGGCCGAGTGGGTATGTGGCTGAGTGGGTATGTGGCTGAGTGGGTATGTGGCTGAGTGGGTATGTGGCTGAATGGGTATGTGGCTGAATGGGTATGTGGCTGATTGGACTGGGTATGTGGCTGAATGGTTATTGTGGCTGAATGGGTATGTGGCTGAGTGGGTATGTGGATGAGTGGGGTATGTGGCTGAGTGGGATGTGGCTGAGTGGTTATGTGGCTGAGTGGGTTTGGCCTGAATGGGTATGTGGCTGAAGGGTATGTGGCTGAATGGGTATGGGTATGAGTGGGATTGTGGCGGAGTGGGTATGGGATGAGTGGGTAGTGGTGAGTGGGTCTTTGGCTGCTGAATGGGTTATGTGGCTACTGGGTATGTGCTGAATGGGTATGTGGTGATTGGGTAGGTGAGTGGGTATGTGGCTGAATGGGTAATGTGGCTGAATGGGTAGGTGGGATGGGTATGTGGCTGAATGGGTATGTGGCTGAATGGGTAGGTGAGTGGGTATGTGGCTGAATGGGTATGTGGCTGAATGGGTATGTGGCTGAATGGGTAGGTGAGTGGGTATGTGGCTGAATGGGTATGTGGCTGAATGGGTAGGTGAGTGGGTGGCTGCGAGTCAGAGAGTGGAGCCCCATGGTGGCGAGATGTTAACTACCTTACCTTTTGTACAGGAGGTTATGGGTTCGGTCTCGATCTTGATGCCTGTATATTTGGAGATGCATGTTCTCCTCGTGGTTCATGGATTTTTCTCCGAGACCTCTGGGTTTTTTGTGGCCACGTTGCTTCTGAATAAGATCTGTATAGCTCTGTGGGCCTTACCTTGTAAAAAAAAAATTAGTTTACAGTTGGGTGAGTGGGTGGTTGAGTGCGTGGGTGGGTGAGTGAGTTGGTGGGTGGTTAGGTTAGTAGGTGAGGGGCTGGGTGAGTGAGTTGTTGGGTTAGATATGGAGTAGGTCACAGTGTGAGTGGGTGGGTTGGTGCGTGAGTTGGTCAGTGAGTGGGTGGGTGAGTTGGTGGGTGGGTTGTTGGGTGAGTGAGTTGGTGAGTGCATGTGTAGGTGGGTGCGTGGATGAGTGGTTTAGTGAGTGGGTTAGAAATTGAGTGCGTGGCAGGGTGAGTGGGTTTGTGAGTCGGTTAGTGGGTGGCTTTAGTAGTTGAGTGGGTGAGTCAAAGAATTGAGCGCCACGGTGGCAAGATGTTAACTACCTCGCCTGCTATACAGAATGTTGTGGGTTCGATCCCGACCCTGACGTCTGTATATTTCACTCCACATTTAGAAACATGTAATAACAGGAATTGGGTGCAATAAATGTTTACAGTGACTTTGTTGAACTATCATTTGTGGCGAGGATGCTTCTGAAAACAATCTTTATAGCTCAGTGGGCCTTACCTGGTAAAATACTGCTGGGAGGAAGAATATCTCACATTACCAGAAGAGCTAAGGACTACACATAGAGTAGGTGATTAACTGGGTGGGTCTGTGAGTGTGGGTCAGTGATTGAGGAAGTAGGTGAGTGAGTGTGTTAGAGATTGTGGGTGATTTTATCCCAGCCCTTCCGCTTGGATATTTGGAGTTTCTATGTTCTCCCCGTGGTCGCGTGGAATTTTCTCCAGGTTGTCCCTCCACATTTGAACATGCATTTATATAATTTGGTTGCAATAACATTCTACGTGAAAAGCCACTTAATTGAACTGTCATTTGTGCTGAGGTGGCTTCCGACAAAGATCTGTAGATCAGGGCCTTACCCAGTAAAATGAAAACCAATTAAATATTCGTTTATTGTGTGGATGAGTGGGTGCGTGCGTGAGTGGGTGGGTGCGTGGGTGGATGAGTGAGTGGATGGGTTGATGCGTCGTAGGTGAGTCGCTGAGTGAGTGAGTGGCTGGGTGCATGAGTGTGGGTTAGTGATTGAGTGGGTGGCTTAGTGAGTGGGTCAGTGTATGAATGGCTCAGTAGTTGAGTGAGTGGGTGATTGAATGAGTGGGTGAGTGTGTGGGTTAGTGCGTGGGAGAGTCAGACAGTGGGGTGCCACGGTGGCGAGATGTTAACTACCTCGCCTGGTATGCAGAAGGTTGTGGGTTTGATCCCGACCCTGACACCTGTATATTTCCCTCCACATTTAAAATCAACAAGCATTTATAGGATTTGGCTGCAATACATGTCATAAGCCACTTCGTTGACCTATAATTTTTAACCAGGTCATTTCTGAAAAAGATGTTTAGCTCTATCGGCCTTACCTGGTTAAAAACCACAATTTAGATTTAGTTTAGTGTGTTGGTGAGTGGGCGGGTGAGTGGGTGGGTGGGTGGGTGAGTGGGTGAGTGTGAGTGGCTCGGTGGTTGAGTTAGTGGGTGGTAGTGGGTGGTTGAGTTAGTGGGTGGTTGAATGTTTTGGTGGTTGAATTATTGGGTGGTTGAGTGATGGGTGGGTGGGTGAATAATTACGTGGTTAGTGGGTGAGTTGCTGAGGGAGTGGTTGGGCGAGTGGGTGGGTTAGAAATTGAGTGGGTGGCATGGTGAGTGGATGTGTATGTGACTGGGTGAGTAGGTGAGTGGCTGGGTGAGTATGTGAGTGGATGGATGAGTGAGGGGTTGAGTGGATTTGTGGATGAGTGAGTGTGTGGGTAGCAGGTTATGTGGGTAGTGGGTGGGTTATAAATTGAGTGAGTGGGTTAGTGACTGGGTGAATTGTAGTTGAGTTAGAGATTGACTGGCTCGGTGAGTGAGTGCTGGGTGGGTTAGTGAGTTGTTGGGTGGGTGCGTGTTAGTGGGTGGATGATCGACTGGGTGGGTGGTTGAGTGAGGAGATGGGTGGGTGGTTTGCAGTGACGTGTGGTGAGGTCAATGGCTGGGGAGGCACTGGCTTGTGTCAGAGCCAGATTCACACACTGAGGGGGACGTGGCCTCACGGAGGGGGGCGTGTTAGACGCATCCCCCTCAGTGAGGCAAATGTGATGGCTACCTCCCCTGGTGCTTTTTCATTGCAGTTTCATGACGAGACCAGCGAGCCTAAATATCTTTATACACATACGTGAAATAAGTTACCTGGAGTATGGAAGGCGAGGACATGAAATGAAGGGGTCTACAAACATTACATTGGTGACATACTGTGATAGTAACAGGCACGCGCTTATTGCCCGCGCTCCATCCAGTTACTGAGGGGTTGCGTAATCAGGGGAGGCTGAGCTCGTCGCTGCCTCACCTCTCGTCTCTTCCTGTATTTGCAGCGGAGTTCCGCAAATTTGGCGATTTTGACTATAAAAATGATTGGAATCGTACAGAAATGACATTTATAACACAGATCAGTGGAAAAATCTTATTTTATTTTATTTTTCTCTTTTTTTTTACTTTTCGTAAAAACTATTGTCATTGGAGTATGACAGTTGAGGCTCTGCCTCCCGTGACCGCACGTCGCTGGTGGGTTGGTAGGTTGGTGAGGAAGTGAGAGAGTTAGTGGGTACGAGATTGAGTGGGTGGCTGGCTGAGTGGTTGAGAAGATGGGTGTGCGATTTCATGGGTGAGTGAGTCGGTGAGTGAGTGGGTGAGTGGGTTTTTGTATAGGTGAGTGCTTCAGTGGGTTCATGAGTGAGTGGATGGGTTATTGAGTGAGAGGGTGGGTATTTGAGTAAGTGGTGTGCGTGAATAGGTGAATGGGTGGGTGTTTGAGTGAGTGAGTCAGAGAATGGGGTGCCATGTTGGTGAGATGGTAACTTCCTCACCTAGTATACAGGAGGTTGTCGATTCGATCCCGACCCTGTCGCAAGTATATTTGATTGTGCTTGCTCTCCTCGTGGTCGTGTGGATTTTTGTTCCAGGTCAACGGAGTTTTCCCTCTGCATTGAGAATAAACTTGCATTCAGAGGATTTGGCTGCAATGCATGTGTATGTGATAAGCCACTTAGTTAACTTGTCATTTGTAACAAGGTCGCTTTTGAAAAAGATCTATATAGCCCTGTGGGCCTTACCTGGTAAAATAAAAACAGTTTAGTTTTTGTTTCGTGGGTGAGTGAGTGAATGGGTGGGTTGGTGGTTGGGTGATTGAATGGGGGTTGGGTGGGTGAGTTGGTGGGTGTTTGAGTCAGTGGCTGGGTCATCGTGTGAGTGGATGGGTATTTGAGTAAGTGGTGCGAGTCAGTAGGTGAATGGGTGGGTGTTTGGGTGAGTGGCTGGTATGTGGGTGAATAAGTTAGTGTAGGAGGTTGAGTGGGGAAGTTAGTGTGCGAGTGGGTGGGTGAGTGAGTCAGAGAATGGGGCACCACGGTGGTGAGATGTTAACTACCTTGCCTAGTATACAGGAGGTCATGGAATTGATCCCGACCCTGCCGCCTGTATATTTCGAGTTTGCATCTTCTCCCTGTGGTCACGTGGATTTTTCTCCGGGTCCTCGGGGTTTTACCTCTGCATTGAGAATAAACTTGCATTCAGAGGATTTGGCTGCAATAAATGTACGTGATAAGCCACTTTGTTTACCTGTAATTTGTAACAAGGTCGCTTTTGAAAAAGATCTATATATAGCTCTGTGGGCCTTAGCTGGTACAATGAGAACTAGTTCCGTTTTCGTTTATTGGGTGGGTGAGTGGTTGGTGGGTGATTGATTGAGTGCGTGGTTGGGTTGGTGGGTGAGTGTGTGAGTTAGAGAGTGGGTGGGTGGATGGGTGGATGTGTGAGTGGGGGAGTGAATAGGTGAGTGGGTGGGTGAGTGGAGTCTAGAGTGAGTGGGTTAGTGAGTGAGTGGGTTGGTGGGTGGGTCGTTGAGTTAATGAGTGGGTGTGTAGGTGGGTGCACAGGTATGTTCTTGAGTGACTGTGTGTGTGGCTGTGTGTGTGCATGAGCAAGTGATTTAGCGGTTGAGTGGGTGGCAGGGTGAGTGGATGAGTGAGTGTGTGTGGCTTTCGTAGTTTAGTGGTTGGGTGAGTCAGATAATGAGGCGCCACGGTGGCGAGATGCAAACCCCCTCGCGAAAGCCGACGTGTTAAACTGGTATATTGGAATTCGTATTTTTGACCCCAACCCTGATGTCTGTATATTTGGAGTTTGCATTTTCTCTCGTGGTCACGTCGATTTTCCTCTGATTCCTTCGCGTTTGTTTAACACGTAGACTTTCGCGACCAATATCATCCATAATAGAGGTTTATTTTTTGGGTTAGATCGCGTAAATATATAAATGTGTCGTTAAAACCCACCACCACCCGACACAGCCAACTAGTAAGGGTTGTCACGTACGCAGAACATGCCAATTTGTAACAAGTACAACTCACGGTGTGTTGGAGAGTCAAGCCACAACATTTACAATCTGAGTAGAACGTTTCGCCAGTAATTACAACTAGCTTCATCAGGCAACAGCCAGATTTGTGGAGACATTCACCTGTTTCGTTCCTTATGTAGAGGCGTAGATGTGCTGCCTGTTTTTATCATTTGCCTGTTATCATTCGCCTGTTATCAAGTTAAAAGTAGAAATAGTTATTATTGTTGTAATCACGTTATAAGTATAAATAATTGTTATTTCGTTAAAAGTAGAAATAATTATTGTTATCAAGTTCTAAGTGGAAATAATAATTACTGTTCTCATTCGCCTGTCGTTTCATTTGCCTGTTGTTATTTTTCGTCTATTGTTATCAAGTTATAAGTAGAAAGTTATTATTATTGTTATCATTCGCCTGGTGTTGGTAGTGCACGTCTCTAATCCAGCACTGTGGAAGGTAGCGAGGGTTGGTGAATCACCGCACAATGATGTTGGCAAATCACCTTCCCGTGGGCGTCGAGGTGCCATAACCTGACTCTCCAGGAGAAGGCAGTAGAGCAAGTGGACTAATCGCAGTGGAAGGCAGCAAGGGTGAGTGGATCACACAGTGAATGTTGTGAAACCCCCTTTCCGTGGGCATCGAGGTGCCTTCTCCTGGCTGGCTGGCCAGGAGAAGGCAGTACAGAAAGTGGGATAATCGCCATCTTTGCCTGCACGGTTTAAAGTGCTGCCCCTCGTATGCGTGGGTTTTCTCCAGGTGCTCCGGTTTCCCCCACTTGTGTAAGAACTCATCATTCATACGTCGAAAATGTAAAAAAACAATTCAGGACCCGACTGTGACTCAGTGTGGATTTCCTGGACTAAGTCTATTTTATTATTATAAAGAATTAAAGGGGCTGTTTGATGACACGACTAGAGAGCTGGCTTGCACTGCAGGGAACTTAATTTTCAACTTGGATTCCGCAACCCTCAATGGCCATTTTAAGTTAAATTTGTGCATGTAAGACTCGCACAAACAACCATACCCAGAAACCCATAGACTCCAACAGAGACCCATACATTCCTATAGACACTCAGACTTACACAGCGACCCCATACGGCATACAGAGACCGATAGACATGCACAGAGACCCAGAGCCTCACACAGAGATCCATACTCTCAAAGGCCCAAAAACTCACACAGAAATCCATAGATTCGCACAGAGGTCAATAGAATTTGAATTTGAATATTTATTTATACTGGAGGAATCTGATAAGCTATAACGATCTGTTTTCACAGACGTCCAATCGGGTGGGTCAGAAAATAACAACAAAAATACAATACAAAAACATCACAGGAAAGGTAAACAAATTGTTTCGAAATATACAAATTAAACTGAACTCTTTTTATCTTACCATAGACTCATACAAACATGTTGGACTCGCACAGAGACCTTAACCACTAAACATCGAACAATTAAAACCCTCTAAACTTCTAAACCCCTAACTATCTAAATCCATAACCATCTAAACCGCTAACCCTCTCAACCCCTTTACCCTTACAACCCTAATCTTTAAACCCCTCGCCCTCTAAAAGCTTAACCTCTAAACCCCCAAAACCCTAACCATCTCAACCCCTATCCCTCTAAATTCCTATACCCCTAACCCTCAACCCCTTTACCCTTCAAACCCTCACTCTCTAAACCCCTTATACTTTTAACCCTAACCGTCTAAGCCATTAAAAACCAAACCCTCTAAACCCTCTGAATCCCTAACCCTCTAAACCTTGAAACCCTAACCTTCTAAAACCCTAAATCCCTAACATTCTAAATACCAACCAATCTAAACCACTACCCTCTAAAGAACTAACCCTCTAGACCCCTAACCCTCTGAACTCATAACCTCCTAAATCCTCAACCTCTAAAACCCTAACCCTCAAAACCCTAACGTTCTAAAACCCTAAATCTGTAACCTAATCCCAACACATTTAAACCTCTACCCTCTAAAGAACGAACCCTCTAGACGCCTAACCCTTAAAACACCTATGCCCCTAAAATGCTAACCCTCTAAACACATAATCCACTACACCCGGAACCCTCTAAACCCATAAAGGTTTTTTTTGTTAGATTATGTAAATATAAACGTGTCGTTAAACCAACCACCACCCGAAACAGCCAATTAGTAAAATTTGTCACATCAACAAAAAGTGCCATTTAGTGTTGGAGACTAACCCAAAAAAAAACTTTATTATGGACAATATTAGTTGTGAAAGTCTAGGTGTCAAACCCTCAACTCTCAAACCACTAAACACCTAACACTGTAAATCACTAACCCTTGAAACCCAGATACCTCTAAACCCCTAAACACATACCCTTATAACCTCAACTACTAACCATCTAAACCATTCAACATCCAACAATCGAAACACAGAAACCTCTAAACACGTAACTCTCTAAACTTTAAAGCGATTTGAAGCGTGTTTTATTTTGGATGGGGGGGGGGGGGGCAGAGCTTTGTGACGTCATATTTGAGGGGGGGGGGTCTGACTTTTCGTGACGCCGTGTGACGAGGGGGGGGGGGGGTCAAAAATCGTCCAAAATCGCGTGACGTCATTTATGGACGGCCCCTCGTTCGCTCGAGTGACCTGGGAAGTGAGCTCACTCCCTGACACCACACTGCGTGTCCCCGTTTTAAATTAAAGTGGTGAATGAAGAAGTCAACAAGTAGACCGCTGTTCTCTTCTAACACTTCAGACTTTTAATAAACATTGTCAACTTTAGAATGTCATTGGTGAGCAGCTATGAGCTAAATTGGATAATGATTCACACTTGGTAATAACGTGTGCCTCTTATTACTGGCCATTGAAATGAATAAACATAACTTAATCAAATACATGTTTTGTAATAAGTTAGAAAAGTAAAAAAGTTTCGTCCCGCGGGACTGCCGGATGAAGACCACCGTATTCCCTATCAGTCATTAAAGGTTGTGTGATCATACTTCACCACGCTGGTCATGTTAGTCGTGGCCAGGAATCCAACTCATGTGGCCAGGTTCAGACAACAGTGTGCTAACCACTACGCCCACTGGTCCACCCATTTCTAACCGTTGAGGTAATAAGTAATATTTAAAAGTACTTTTTTTTAAAACACGCTTTAATGAAATGTACCGTATTCGTAATGGCAGAACTCCACGACTCCAGGAAGTGGCCCCGAAGCTTGCCATCACGTCAGGGACCGTGCTGATTTACAGCCAACATCAGTTGAGCGTGGACAATGAGACCCAAGCCGAAACATAACATATAAAAAATAATGTTTACAAATATATATTTTTTATGTTTTTTATGATAGAATATAGTATTGTCATCAGTATGACATAAGTATACCAAGTTTTGCAGTCGATACCACATTGGGAAGTGGGTTAAAATTCAGTTACAAGATTTGAGGATACGACAACAACAGACAGAGTGAGTTAAATAAAAGCGTGTAATAATACAAAGACATCACGTTTCTAAGCATCTGATGAACAGCGGTGTTCGGGCGGCAAGAAGCAGTTCATGGGAACGCTGCGAGTCGCAAGAGGTCCTTTCCCCGAGCCCTGCGCGATGAACGAATGAAATGGACAGCGCCTTCACTCAAGACGCTTGACGGAGCTCACGACACGATGACGCAATTGAAATGATGGAGTTGACAGGGGCCATGTGAGGATTGCTTCATGTACAGAGGCAGTAGAGAGTCTATGGGCAGCGTTGAGTCTATGGGCAGTGTTGAGTCGATGGTGCAGTGTTGAGTCTATGGGGCAGTGTTGAGTCTATGGTGCAGTGTTGAGGCTACGGGTAGTGTTGAGTCTATGGTGCAGTGTTGAGTCTATGGGCAGTGATCAGTCTATGGGCAGTGTTGAGTCTATAGTCAGTGTTGAGTATATGGGCAGTGTTGAGTCTATAGTCAGTGTTGAGTCTGTGGGCAATGTTGAGTCTATGGGCAGTGTTGAGTCTATGGTGCAATGTTGAGTCTATGGTGCAATGTTGAGTCGGAGATGCATTGGGCTCTATGATATAGAGTCTTGATGAGGGAATTCTTCTGGGATGGATGGTGGTGGGAATCCGGTTTTAGGTAAGCATCCGTATGGGTGGCTTTCCTGTAGACAGAGTGGCTCATTGAACCATCAGGTCTCCTTTTGATTAGGACATCCAAAAAGGGTAGCTTGCCATCTTTTTCGACTTCCATGGTGAATCTGATGGCTGGGTGTATGGAGTTGATGTGGTCGAGAAATTGGTCTAGAGCAGCACGGCCATGTGGCCAGATGACAGAGGTTCCAAGACAGAGGTTCTCTGCAAGCCATCTGGCTATCATGAGAGATTCGTTCATGAGGCGATCCACATATACAAGCACAGAGACAATTTTAACCGAGAAGATGGATTCTGGCTTAGCAATCATTGGAAGGACGTAATAAACCATTTCGATACACATTAGGGTGGGTAAAATAATACATAGTGTTATATTAAAATGTATAAGGTATAGGTTGGTTTACAGCAATACAGTATATAATTTAATGTTGGGTTTATCTATGGCAGTATATAGTACGGTATATGCTCGTGTGATGTAAGAGAATAAAGTTTAGATGGAAGCATATTATATAATTTATACGACGTAGAATTGTAATGTATTACTTGCTGTTAGTAACTCAGCTTATTGTAGAGTATAGTAAGTATACTGATGGTGCTATGCAGTTTATACTTTAGTTTTTTATGTAGTTTATACTTTAGTTTTCTACGTGGTTGTTGAGTAACTGCAGCTACATATCATTAACATTCCTTTCCTTTGTTACTGCTACTCCCTGCACCCCCCTTTGGTGCTGCTGATCCTGCATAATGCATGGGCATAATATGACTTTGAAACCCCCCCGCCCACCTCCTACGCATTTTCCATGAATATGCTAAATTCCTCTTCATATGCACATTCTTTTTGTTAAGGCGCTCTTCCACCTCCAACGCAGCTTATATATAAGCTCCTAGCTTGGTAGTGTCTCATTCTTCACCTGAAGACGGCTGCTTGCGTTGTAGCCGAAACGTCGTGAGAATTATTTTATTTTATTATGTTTTATTTTTATTATTTTATTACTTCCCTTCTACGTGACTTTACCGAAAGAACCAAGAAGATGAATACCTGCAGTCACGAAAGCTTTAAATCGAAATCTATGGGCAGTGTTGAGTCTATGGGCAGTGTTGAGTCTATGGTGCAATGCTGAGGCTACGGGCAGTGATCAGTCTATGGGCAGTGTTGAGTCTATAGGCAGTGTTGAGTCTGTGGGCAATGTTGAGTCTATGGGCAGTGTTGAGTCTATGGTGCAATGTTGATTCTACGGGCAGTGATAAGTCTATGGGCAGTGTTGAGTCAATAGGCAATGTTGAGTCTGTGGGCAATGTTGAGTCTATGGGCAGTGTTGAGTCTGTGGACAGTGTTGAGTCTGTGGGCAATGTTGAGTCTATAGGCAGTGTTGAGACTTGGGGTAGCAGGGCTGCTCAATGTAGATGACTTCTTTTCCAGTGGAGATGTGCAATGAGGGAGAAGAATTGAAAACGGAATTGGGCCAGGGAGGAGGGATAGAGATAGAGAGAAGAAAGGGAACGAAGAGGATGCGAGGAGGTTTATGGAAGATGAGAGAGGCGAGATGAGGTGGGACAAGGCCATGAAGAGATTTAAAGTCGAGCGTGAGGTATTTGAAAATACAGCGGTGGAGTGAACGGGAAGCCAGTGGAGAGGGGAAGTGTGAGAATTAAAGATAATCAACTGAAGCCTTTTGAATTTGTTGCAGGGGAGTGAGGGCAGAGGCAGGGAGACCAAAACGAAGGGAATCGCAGTCATTCTGACGGGTAAAGATCACAGAACGAGCCGGGGCTGTTGCGGCAGAAACTGAAATGAGATGGCGGATTCCCCTGATGTTGAACCCTACCAGCAAGACGACGAGAACCGGAGTGGTTTCACCGTCACCATCGCAACCACCTTCTTCAGATCCCACAAACACTGCACAATGTAGAACAGTTCGCGGTCGTTCTGATATGTGAGGCTTCAGGATAGGTGACAGACCCCATTGGACTCCCGAGAGCGAGGAGACCTTGCTCCGGCAACACACATTGGGTGACCCGCAGATGGTGACGTCTCTTTCTTGCAGAGTCACTGGACTCGGCCTGCCGTGTGTGGACAGCGCCACGGTGGCGAGATGTTAACTACCTCGCCTGGTATACAGGAGGGCTTGGGTTCGATCCTCACCCTGACGTTTGTTGTATAGTTGGAGTGTGAATGTCTCTCTCTCTCCCCGTGGTCTTGTGGATTGTCCTCCGGGATTCACTCCACATTTAGAATCAACTTTCAAGCGTTTAGATTATTTATATTACTTTGCTATTATAAATTTCCACGTGATAAGCCGCTTCGTTGAGCTAAAATTTGTGGCCGGGTCGCTTCTTAAAAAGAATATATATAGTTCAGTGGGCCTTATCTGGAAAATAAAAACACACGTTTAGTTTTATTTGTATATTTATGTTTAAATATATTTTTTTCCTCTTTCCTATCTTTTCCACTCCTTTCGTGTTTTTGTATTGTTTGTTGTAACGTTCTGACCCCGTGTCCCTACTGTACACCTGTGAAAAAGAGCTTTATAGCTCATCGGATTCCTCCGGTATGAATAAAGGTTCTGATTCTGACCCTTGAGGTTTGCAGGACGGCTACTGGTGCCTCATCCCCATATCTTCGACAGTGGCAGGCTGGAGGCGCTGATGATAAGTGGTGAATGTTAAGGCTCTAAAATGCAGTAACACGTTTCATTTGCTTCTGTGGAGCCAGTAGTTGTATCATCAGCTGCGTCTAGGGATACTTTTACATCGTTAATAGGCACGTTAAATCGTGCGATCGTCCGAAGATGAAAACTTGGGCAACAATCTTAAACTCGAGTCAAGAAGAACTGCTTGAAGCAAGATGTAAATCAGGTCGCACAATCCGAGAACATTTAACGGTAACGACACTGTCTGATCCCAAACTATTTATTGCACAAACGTGACGATTGGATCTTAATAATCATACGACTATCAGCCTCGGTTCGTGCATCTACAAAATATTCATCAACATTATCCACTAAAAATGTGATACATTAGACAACAACAAACCGACGAAGAAAACATAATTCATGAAATCATTATCAACATCAGGCCACCTTCAATCAAATAACAGACAAGTACAATGCGTACGGCAAATACATTGATCAAGCTGTCATAGATTTATACCACAAGGCATTCCATTACATGTCCTGTACACCATCCATAGTTAGCGAGTGTAAGACAACGAGGAGTGTAAACAATCTGTCACTCTGAAGGACACGAACAGTGAAGGTAACGCCCGTATCACCATCGGGGTAACGAAATCAGAGAGAATATGAACCATAAACATTTAAAACATTTACATTGCGCTGATTACATTGTCTAGTTTATTATTTATCACGAAAATAGGTTTCAAAATTTATTACAGATTTTATGGAGCAGTGCAAAGCCAGAAACAAGTAAATTGACGACAGTTTAAGAGAACATGTGAACGCAAAGGGCACGGAAATTGAGTAAGTTGATGAATTTAACCATTAGGGTCAAACAATCTCATTGTATGACAGACGGGAAAAATATATCCTACAATTATCTCCAGATGTTCGGAAATGTTATTGGTCTATAAAAGTATTTCTGAAAATGAGACGAGCCATTAAAGTGCCTTCAATGAAAAAGAACTTGCAGAGATTGTGCCGCTTTTAATTTACAGATGCCATTCACATATATATATCTAAACCACGAGCGGTCAAAGTTGACCCATAGAGATGGCGAGATGAACCCAAAGCATCCGGAGGCCGCGACGCGACGGCTGCAAGGAAAGCGCGCAACGGAATCAACTCGGGGGAGGCGTTTGCCCCCCAGTGTGGAATCACAGAGCGACAGCCGACGTCGAATGTGAACCTGCAGTCCGCAGTTGACGACGATGCGGAGGTTCACTCGCAGCGAGAGGCACGCGCAGTCGCGTGGCGCGTGCACGTGGACGCGACCGCGTTCTCTTCTTCTGCTGCTGCTTCGTTCGTGTGGCTGCTGATGCAGGTGCACAGCAGACGACTATGAAGTCACATCCAGGTGGGCAAGCCAAGATCACCGCGTGAGAAGCAGTGGTAGTGAGTGTCTCGCTGTGACGTCTCCGTCGTGTTTGTGGACCGGGCATTGCGCCGTTACACGTTGCACGGTCTGTTCTGGATGGCCACAGTCGCAGGCTCCTGGAGAGTTTCTAATTTAACGTTTGTGCATCAGGGTATCCGCATCTACTGCCGTGTTTTGTGCAGTGGTTGCGGTTTAGGGTGGACCGTGAGCAGCTTCGTGGAAGACCAAACCCAGCGATCTTCTGCATTGGGTCTTTCACAACAAGCTGTTTTACTCATTGTTTTTTTTCCGGTAAAGACACGTATGTAGAAATAAAATAAAATTTAAATAAATTACATTTAAATAAATCACGACGTTTCGAACGCAACACAAGCGCTCATCATCAGGTGAAAATGGGGTGAAACATAGAAAGAGGGAACACACAGGGGGACATCACGTACATAGCACATAGAGAACGGCGAACTACACGTA
Source organism: Lethenteron reissneri (assembly GCF_015708825.2). Lineage (NCBI taxonomy): Eukaryota > Metazoa > Chordata > Hyperoartia > Petromyzontiformes > Petromyzontidae > Lethenteron > Lethenteron reissneri. The sequence continues at coordinate 14,457 of NW_026890789.1, read as the reverse complement.
AGCAAATGCAACAAGAAGATGGGAGACGAGAAACTCAACAGACCTTAGAAACAATCACGTGATGCAAACCAGTCGGCCAACAACACAGTTAGACACTCACCTGGTTGACCACGTATTTCAAAAGACTGATACATCTCTCGTGTTCATCATCTGGGCTGAACATGCCAACGTAAAAACAGAGGACAGGGACTCGTGAACAGACACGAGGTACATACACAGAGAAGACACACATGGAAAGATATTTCTGGGCAGCCCAGAGGGACAACCAGAGCAACAGCACACCAAGAGACATCCACACATGCAGAGGCACACATAGCGAGCTGTTGGTTTGAATGACGGCGTTCGCTCGAGTGAAGTTTCGACCAGTGGACACAACTCGAAGCCCCCCCCCCCCCCCCACGTGCACGAGAGACGCCGCCTTGGAGTGACACCGCCGCCGCTGCTGCTGCTGCTGCCGAGCTCACTTTGTCCCCGAGGAGGCTCTGGAGTTGCTGATGAAGCGGGAGAGCTGCCCCACGCCCTCCAGGAGGCCCTCTCCGGTGCGGGCGCAGCAGCCCTGCACCAGCCACTCGCGCCCGTGCCGCGTCTTCACCGCCTTCATCGCCTCCGCCACGTCCGCGGTGGCCGCTGCCCGCGGGAGGTCCTGCTTGTTGGCGAGGAGCACGAAGGGCACCCGCGTCATCTCGGGGCTGTCCAGGATGGCGTCCAGCTCCTTGAGAGCCTCCGGGAAGCGCTCCCGGTCCGCGCTGTCCAGCACGAAGAGGAGCCCGTCCGTGTTCTGGAAGTAGTGCCTCCAGAGAGCGCGGATCTTCTGCTGGCCGCCCACGTCCCACACGGTGAAGGTGACGTTCCTGATGGGCTGCACGGTCTCCACGTTGAAGCCGATGGTCGGGATGGTCACCACGGATTCGTCGAGCTTGAGCTTGTACAGGATGCTGGTTTTCCCGGCCGCGTCCAAACCCAGCAGCAGCACGCGCGCTTGCTGAGTGAACATTCCGCCCAGCAGCGACGCAACTCGCGACGCAAGGAGACCCATTGTCACCGCTCGGCTCGGGCTGCGGCTCGGGTCGTCGTGCCGACAACTCCCCCCGGGCGAGCTCACGCGGGCACCTGCACGCGACGCGCTCCCAGCAGCAGCAGCAGCCCCTCGGCACCACGTGCAGGATGACCACGACGAAGACGGATCTCGTGCCGAGCTCGCGTGGGGGATGTCCGAATCGTCCCTTGCGATGACTGCCGCGGTCTGACTCGTCACTGCCGCGTTTATATCGGCGGCGGCGGTGGAGGCGGTGGAGGCGAGAGACGGCGGTGACATGGCCCCTGGTGAGCTGGAGGTTCGTGCGTAGGCGCCACTGCCACGTGACGGCCCTTCCCGGCGCTCACCGCGGGGCCACGCGGCGACTTGTGCATCACGCGGCGCCTCCTCCTCCTGGCGCCCCCGCGCGGAGCCCCCATGGGCGGTGGCGGTGACGGAGCCCCCAGGGCGCGGGGGGGGCGACCCGCAGCTGCCCCCCCCTCACCCCTCTCGCGTCGCTCGGCCTCGCCCGCGATCACCACGCGTGGCCACGTACGGTGCGGAAGAAGTTCAACTTACGCACACAGATACATGCATACAATATACATACAACATACATACACGGGTACATAGATACATACACAGATACATACAACATACAGACACAGTTACATACTAGACGTGTTTTGGGTTAAATCGCGTAAATATAAATGTGTCGTTAAACCCGCCACCACCCGACACAGCCAACTAGGAAGGGGTTTGTCACGTAAACAGAACGTGGCCAATTCGTGACGAGCACAGCACTAATCGGTTGTGTGCTGGAGAGCAAATCCACAACATTCACAACGAACTTACAGACTAACACACACAACACGACGCGCAATACGCGCAGCTGCCATGCCCGGGTAACAAACACAACAACAAGCGACACGTGAGGCGTCACTCTGGATTATCAGTGACAAGCGTTAACCAATTCGTGTTGAGTGATTTAGATGATAATTTTATTATTTTTCTCGCGCAAGTCCAGACTTGCTGGGGTCTCGCCTGCGCCGCCTGTGGTGTGCGTGCACCTTGGACTCGCCGTGTCCGCGTGCTGCGCTGACGCTCCCCACGCACATTCGACATTTCTCCTGCACGGGATCCATGCTCCGTAGCCCGTGCCCGCTGTCAACGTTTGCCCTGTCTGGGGGGGGGGCAGTGAAGAGGTGGAAGTTGGAGAGGGATCCTAAATTAGCACCTCGGACTAGCTACGTACGGTGCGGAAGAAGTTCCGCACGCAGGCCAGTACAGTGCTGACAGGAGGCGGTGGCAGAGGTGGTAGTGGTCTCGCGTTGTCTGTCGAGGTTGAAGGTTTTTTGTTCAAGCCGCTGGGAACTCTCAGAGGCAGGGGACTCGGGGGCCGTCCATAAATGACGTCACGCACCTGGGGGGGGGTCAGACATGTGTGACGATTGGGGGGGGGGGGGTTGATAAATGTGACGTCACATCAAAATGCGCAACTTTAAATAAATATAGACAACACGTTCTACTTAATTAAATAGACTTTTTAATACATGTTTTCTCCTACAACATCAGAGTGCAGCGCCACATTACATACACACTACAATGACAATAGTTTAAACTTTAAACTATTGTCATTGTAGTGTGTATTTTTCAGTTTTAATATTTTATCTTTTTTCACTTCTCCGACCAATCATATTTATCTTTATGTTGAGTTTCATAGTGTCGACGTAAATGGTATTCTTTGAACACAGACACTATGTTCTGGCATATCAGACACACAGCTCTTTCCTTGTACTGCATGAAAAAGTAATCATAAGTCCACTGTTCTTTGAATATCCTACACTCCGAGTCAATTTTTCTCTTTCTTGACATCATTGTTTCCAAGGGAGTCAAAATTGCTATTAGTAAAATACCAATATACATATACAGCGCTACAAAAACAATATACCAGCAATAACTTTGCCCACACAGAGACATACAGACTGCACTGCCCATCAATGCTGTCTGATTGGGGGAACTCCGCTTTTACCCCAGGCTCACACTGGTGCGGGTGCCATTAAAAAGTTAATTACACCTGCAGTTTTGTTCACAGATCGCAGTGCGATCTGCGAACTCGCATAGGAATCTGATCGCATGGGGGAGAAGACCCATGCGATCCGATTCCACTGCAGGAAAAAAGAAGGCACATGTGCCTTTTTTCTTCCGAATCTAATGCAAGTTCAGCCATACAAGCATATGGCTGAACTCGCACTGCTCAGAGATCGCAACAGTATGAACCGGGGCTTATACAACATACAACATATAACCTCATACAACTGAATAGCAATCAGAATATAAATGCACTTACTGTCATTTAAATTGGGTTTCCTACTCCTCGGCTGTCTGTCACTGACCAGCACGGGAAAACAGCAGGCAGCCCCTCCAGAGATCAGAGATCACTCTGTTATTACCCCTCTATCATTTACTCAGCACACAGGAATATCACTGGGAGTGGAGCCGAGGGGCAAGTGAGTGAGCTGAGGGAGGGAGAGCCAGTCAAGTACAGCCAGGGGAGGGCTGGCAGCCTTAGGCCTGGGGGGCAAGTCCAGTCAATTGGCCCATTGAACCATTCACCAGCGCAGCCCAATGAGTGCCCACCGCCGCAGCTCAATCAGTGCTCACCGCCGCAGCTCAATCAGTGCTCGCCAGCGCAGCCAAATCAGTGCTCGCCACCGCAGCCCAATGAGTGCCCACCACCGCAGCCCAATTAGTGACCATGGGCCGGATAAATGTCCTCGGTGGGCCGCATGTGGCCCGCGGGCCGTAGTTTGAGGACCCCTGGTGTAGTTTATCGTGTCGTGTATAGTGTAGTGTGTAGGTTAAACGTTGAGTTTTATAAGGGCACCACGGGGTGACCAGCCCCTCCCCACCCAGCCCCACCCCTCCCACCCCCCACCCAGCCCCACCCTCCCCATCCAGCCCCTCCCCTCCTCCCCCAGCCCCTCCCCACCCTCCCCTCCCCCAGCCCCTCCCCACCCTCCCCTCTCCACCCAGCCCCACCCCTCCCACCCCCACCCTCCCCTCCCCATATGCACGACAGACAAATAATCCCTGGTGGGCAGTGTGGAACCTGTTGTTCCTACCGGTATAACAGTGGGAAATATCTGAACCGGTCCTGGGCCTCCCCATGGTCGACTCAACCTCAAATGAGTACCTGATGCAGTGTGTACACATCACCACGAGGGAGACAAATGCGGCTGGGCATGGTGTTGGCCACCCACTCCCCTGTGTACTGTGCCAGTCCTCATTAGGTGCTCACTAACACCACTTGCCTCAAAAATCTGTTAAGGCTATGAGGGGGATTTTTGTCTTTGTACAGTGGCATTGGCTACGTATAAACTGATACTTTGAACGGAGTTTATAATACAGCATGGCCTATGTGTAACGCATCATATACCGTGTACACAGCACCATGAAAGTGTGTGCCGTATAATACAGAGTATGTGTAAAGGAGCATAGCCTGTGCACGTACTGCAGCGTTACTTTGAACTGAAACATGGCATGGCCGTTATGTGTAGAACAGCATTTCTTGTGTATATGTAGTGGGTTCCCACGGAGACTGGAGACGTAGCTTAGAGGCAACACGGTTTATTTAAATCTTATAATAGAAGCCCCTTTTACTCCCACTACTTGGGGAGGTATGGCCTCCGGGCTAACGTGCCCTATCACTGGGGCTACGGGCTCTGAGTCCTCCGACTAAGGGTGGCCTAGGGGAGGCTATGCTGACCCGACCCAGCCAAGGTGCGGGTCTCGACCACTGGTCCGTGCTCGGCCCCGGCCCATTAAAGGACGTCGGGTCCCGGGTCCCAGGGTCCCAGGGTCCTTGCCTAGCCGGTCTTCATTCTTCGTCTTCAGAGCACTGCCTCGGGCCGTCCTGGGGTCCGTCTTTTTTACCCACCTCGGGGACTCTCCACCCCCGGTACTGCCCCCTTTCTGGAACCTTCCAGGTGGCTCTGGAATAACCCCCCAACCCCTCACCTGGGGTCGGGGGGGGGGGGACTCGGCCTCTCAACGGTCCCGGTTCTCTCTCTAACTCAGGGTGGCACCCCCTGCAGACTCGTGCCTGCAACTACAGGTAAGCATACAGTGTGGTGTGTGCTTTGCATTTCCGACGCTACATATACAGCAAGAAATACTCTACATAGAAAGAGCATGGCATCTGTGTGTGTGTACTGCATGACACACGGTGTTCGGTGTGTAATGCACAGTGATGGGCTGCTGCTGCTGCACCTGTTGACGTTGATGTCGGGGCAGGCAGAGTCCTCGCTCCGGGTCCCGGTGGCGTTGCTCCGGGGGAACGTGCAGAAGAAGGCGTTGGCCAGGAGGCAGGCGGCCTGCTCCTGAGACATCGTCAGGATCAAGCCGGTGTCCCGGCGGAGCAGCGGCAGGGGCTGTTGACACGTGCGGTGCACAGGGTGCAGCGACGTTACACGCGGCAACGGGTGGCACGTGGTTGCAGAGATGCAACGGCGCAATGGTAACACCGATGCAGAGCACTGAGCCTGCACCACTGGGATGCTGGGGTCTGGATCAAGGAGTTCTGAAATGCACGGAAACCAGATGATTGTTGTACACGTGAGGTTAATGGTGCAGCCCTGCAATTACTTGCTCATGCAACTGCTGGTGAAAGAACCCCCACTAGAGGGAGGTCTAGAGTGCTGATCCGGTGGGTATTTTTTGGCCAACTTTTCCACACTGACCATACGTCTTGAAAGAGGTGGGAGTACTCGCCATTTAGCCCACTGCACTCGACCCACCGATGGACTGTGGGTGGACAAAAACAGGGAATTGTAAGAATCCTGGTCAATGTTTTCAAGGCCAGGCTGGGAGATCGAACCGCGACATTTTAAGTCAATCGTGACAACCATTCCACAGTCATGGCAGCAGCCCTTTTGCAGAAATCAAATAAAATATTGGAGAGGGCTTCACACAAGAAACAAGAAGATTTAGTGGTTTGGACGTGGCTCTCCAATGAGTACAGAGAGGGTACCACAAGTAGCGGTGCATACTCGGGCGCAAGGAAATAAAAGCAGAGACAAAGAATGAGATAGATCGATGCAATAAAGAATTGGCAGTGGTGCACCAAGCACGACCCCTTGCTGAGCGCTGCAGCAGCAGCCCCCCCCCCTTCCCTGGACCCCTCCCCCCACCCTCCACTTCTCACCCTGACGCCACACAACCCGTGGGTAGGCGATGCCCTCTGGTGGACAAGGCGCGGTACAGGCGGCAGCACGAGACGCCAGCAGCGTTACGCTGCCAGGGTTACTCCCGAACACCTCCGTACACTTACACACACACACCTATACACACTTACACACCTACACACACACCTCTACACACCTACACACACACACCTCTATACACTTACACCTACACACACACCTCTATACACTTACACACACCTACACACACCTCTTTACACTCACACACACCTACACACACCTCTATACACTTACACACACCTACACACACACCTCTATACACTTACACACACCTACACACACACACCTCTACACACTTACACACCTACACATACACACCTATGCAACAACAACCGCCATTCGCCACTAAGTGGCGGTGACGTCACCACGACGCTTGTGCCAGGCCAAGTGCACCTTGAGGCCACGTGAAGTGTCGAACGCCCGCTGGCAGGAGGTCACGGGGCAGACCCAGCAGGTGCCACGGGTCGACTGACCGAGATGACCGAGATGACTGGCTGATGCACCACCTGTGCCCCCTACCGTACCAACTTGCTGTGCTTTAGCAACCCGGCGCTCTGCTCGTTGCTGTGAGTGTCGCTCCTCCGCCCTCCGTTGTTGTTGGAGGGCGACTGCCTCCAACTGCCCAGTAGCGTCCTTCACGAGCCTCCTCCACTGAGGCCGATCTTGACACTACTGGTACCAGTCATCGGCAAGTCCACTCAGCTCTACGTCCTCCTGTACCACATCACTCCATCTCTTCTCTAGCCCGTGTTTTAGCCCCCTCGAACCGGCCGAACAAAAGCTGTTTAGGCATGCGGTAGCTGGGCATGCGGGCTACATGACCCAGCCAACGCAGCCTTGCCTACTGGAGGAGCTCACCGATGGGACTTTGCCCAGATCTTTCAAGGATTTGTGAGCTCCTCACACAATCCAGCCTGGTTAAACCCAGGATGGATCGTAGGCAGGCCAGCCTAAATGTTTCCAACACACACACACCTCTATACACCTACACACACACACCTCTATACACTTACACACACCTACACACACCTCTATACACCTAAACACCTACACACACCTCTATACACCTAAACACCTACACACACACCTCTATACACGTACACATACCTACACACACACACCTCTATACACTTACACACACCTACACACACACTTCTATACACTTACACACCTACACACACACCTCTATACACCTAAACACCTACACACACACCTCTATACCCTTACTCACACCTCCACACAGGAGGAGGTGGTAGTGCAGGAACGAAAGGGCCTGGCTCGTGTGGCGAACGCGATCCGTGCGCTCCTCCGCAGCATGATGCTGTTTTGTTGCGACCGGTCGACCGCACAGTTGGGGTGATGGAGGTGGTGCGGTGCTTACCATGACCGCTATCACCACATGCACCACACCATCTACCCACCCACCCCGTGACACGCACCACACGCACCACACGCACCACACGCACCACACACACCCCCGGAAAGACGGTGCCACTGGGACCGCAGCCGGGGAAGGAAACTGAGCAGCAGATGCCAGGACTGGACTGGACAATGACTGCTGCCAACAGACTAACTCTGTTCAGAGATAGGATCAATCCAATGTATTATGTAATACTTATCATTGTTGTTTTTATTATAAACGTCATGACATAAACTTATGAGGAAACAATGTAACTTTGCATTGCTTGCTGAGTGCTGCCTGGGTTGGTTAAATGTGCCTTGGCTCGTGTGCAGTGTCCCGGCTGTGTGTGCGGCGGTACAATGACAACTATGTCATGAGAGAAGTTTCAGGCAATGGCCCTTCTTCAGAACGTGTACAGGCAGTGGTGGGAAAAGATAATCAGGCGATTCGTCTGACACATCCGCCCCCTGACTGCCCCACTGCCCCTCTGCCAAGCTGCTCCGCTGTCCTGCTGCCCCAATGCCCACGGCCCCACTGCCCCTCTGCCCCACTGCCTCAATGCCCCTATGCTCCGCTGGTCCACTGCGCTGGTGCTACTCTGCCCTAATGACCCGCTGTTCCATTGCCCCACTTTCCCACTGCCATCACATCCATCACGCAGCAGCGAGACGTCCACACCACCTCATTAAATATTACCCTGATGTGCACGCAGAGAGAGAGAGAGATCCTCGTTAAACATTAAATACTGGAGGGGGCTGCTGTGATGCAATGGCTCGTAAAATTCACTGGCAATAGAGAGATTGCTGGTTCCACCTTCTGGCACAGCAGTTGAAACAAATGGTCGAGTACTAATAGGGGTTTTCCCCTTTTTTCTGGCAACAAAACTGACACCTTTTGCAAGGCATCATGCTTACATTAACCACAATACTTGCAGTCAAATGTTGCCAGAAAAAAGGGGAAAACCCCTATTAGTATATTTTGGTACTGGCAAAGGAGGTCCCAAAATGGTCGAGTATCTTAAGTTCCCCTGCCTCTGTCCGCCAAACAGTACAACTGGGTACACCAAAATCGAGTGGCAAGTTGGGTTGGTAGGTGCTGGATGAATGAGTGCATCGGTGTGTGGGTAATTGGATGGTAGGCGGTTGAATGGTTGGATGGGTAATTGAATGAGTGGGTCAGTGTGTGAATGAGTGGGTGGCTGGGTGTGTGGTAGGTGGATGGATGAGTGGGTAATTCAGTGTGTAGATTGGTGGATGTGTGAATGTGTTAATGAGTAAGTTGGTGGTTGGTGAATGATTAGGTGGGTGGATGAGTGAGTGGGCGGGTCAGTGAGTTAGTTTAAATGAATGAGTGGTTAAATGGGTAATTAAATGAATGGGGAGGTGGATACATGATTTGGTGCTTGGGTGGGTCAGTGGGTAATTGAGCGAGTGGGGAATGAGTACGTGGGTGAGTGGATTTTTGAATGAGTGAATGGGTGAGTTCGTGAGTCTGTGTGTGAGGGGATAATTGAGTGGTTGGATGAGTGAATGGGTAAATTAGTGGATATTTGAGTGAGTGGTTGGATGGGTGAGTGGGTAAATGAGTGGTGGGTGAATGGGGAGGTGATTGGGTGGGTGGGTGCGTGCGTGGGCGGGTGGGTGAGTGGATGGGTGAGTTAGTAAGTGGATACGCGGGTGGGTGAGTTAGTAGGTGGGTAAGTTAGTAGGTGGGTGAGTAGGTGGGTGAGTGGATGGGTGAGTGGATGGGTGAGTGGGTGGGTGAGCGAGTGAATGAGTCGGTGAATCATTGAATTAGTGGGTGATTAGGTGACCGAGTGAGTACTTGAGTGGGTGAGTGGGTGAGTAGTTGAGTGGGTAATTGAATTAGTGGGTGAATACGTACGTGGGTAATTGGGTATTTGAATGATTGAGTGATTGGGTGAGTGGGTGGGTGAGGAGGTGCGTGAGTGGGTGGGTGAGTGAGAGTGGGTGGGTGGGTGAGTGGGTGGGTAAATTAGTGGATGAGTGAGTGGGTGGGTGTGGGTGGGAGAGTGAGTGGGAAAGTGAGTGGGAGAGTGAGTGGCAGAGTGAGTAGGAGGGTGAGTGGGAGGGTGAGTGGGAGGGTGAGTGGGAGAGCGAGTGAGTGGGTGGGTGAGTGGGTGGGTGTGTGGTAGGTGGATGAATGAGTGGGTAATTCAGTGTGTCGATTGGTGGATGTGTGAATGTGTTAATGCGTAAGTGGGTGGTTAAGTTGGTAAATGATTAGGTGGGTGGATGAGTGAGTTGGCGGGTCAGTGAGTTAGTTTGAATGAATGAGTGGTTAAATGAGTAATTCAATGAATAGGGAGGTGGATACATGGTTTCGTGCTTGGGTGGGTCAGTGGGTAATTGAGCGAGTGGGGAATGAGAACGTGGGTGAGTGGAGTTTTTAATGAGTGATTGGGTGAATGGGTGAGTTCGTGAGTCTGTGTGTGAGTGTATAATTGAGTGGTTGGATGGGTGAATGGGTAAATTAGTGGATATTTGAGTGAGTGGTTGGATGGGTGAGTGGGTTAATGAGTGGGTAAATGAGTGGTGGGTGAGTGGGGAGGTGAGTGGGTTCGTGGGTGGGTGAGCGGATAGGTGAGTTAGTAAATGGGCGAGTGGGTGCGTGGGTGGGTCAGCGGGTGGGTGCGTTAGTAGGTGGATGAGTGGATGGGTGAGTGGGTGGGTGAGCGAGTGAATGAGTCGGTGAATCATTGAATGAGTGGGTGAGTAGGTGACTAAGTGAGTACTTGAGTGGGTAAGTGAGTGGGTGAGTGGGTGGGTGAGTCGTTGAGTGAGTGGTTGAGTGGGTAATTTAGTGAGTGGGTGAATATGTCCGTGGGTAATTGCGTATTTGAATGATTGAGTGATTGGGTGGGTGGGTCTGAGGACCAGACACGGTTGTGACCACTCCGTCCCCTTCGAGCGCCTTGCTGGCCTTCATCGGGGCTCACTACCAACACGAGCTGCCCTAGATATGTAAATGAGAATCAAAATCTGAATATGTAATCATACTGGAGGAATCCGATGAGCTATAAAGCTTTTTTCAGAGATGTCCAGTAGGGGCGGGTTTGAACGTTACAGCAACAAACAATCCAAAAAATACGATCGGAGTGCAAGGTATAGGAAAAGTAAACAAATCAGTAAAAAGGTTACTAAGCAATTTTTGTTATCTTATTAGGTAAAATCCAATGAGGTATTAGCTTATATTTCAGAAGCCACTTGACCACAAATGATAACTCATGTCTGGGGGCAGCTATTGAAGGCGGCCTGAGATGAACATGATGTATGCTGAACTTCTTTCGCACCGTACATAGCCAATCGTGCTAATCCGAAGTGCCGGGGAAGGACAACAACAGTATTAGGTTAGGGACAGGGCTATAGGGTCAGGGCTATAGGATGTAGGGGCACTGCAGGTTCTCCACAAGGCACGTGATGCCCTCTAGTGGACGAACGCACAACTACAGCTGCTGCTGCTGCTGCAACGCAAGGAACAAGACAACCAGGCTGTACAGCCTCCACATCGCCACTTCTCCACGCACATAAAGCGATTGGTGCTTCTCAGCCGCACAACCTTCTCAGAGTGCATCTCATCATCAACATTAACTCAGCACAAACAGCACCCTGAAACAGGCTTCATCTCTCAGTGTCTCATCAGCAGTCAGGCTCGCTTGAACCAACACTGGTGAACTGCCAGATGTTACTGACAGGGAACCACTCTGTTAGACGAGCCTTTTGCCCGTCCAAGGACGGGTGTATTGCAGTAAATGTGAAACTTGCAAGCGACAAAGCAGACCGCGACGTGATATCCATTGCATCCATTCGTGTGCAATCTGTAAGGCCGCGGTGACACGGACCTATTTCATTTACAGGTTATCATCCCTTGTTCATCATGACGTCCTTTTTACTTTGATGTCTCAACTGCGTTATGGAGATCGCGTGACGTCAGGGTTGTTCTGCCTTTGTCGTGAGGGTTGTGAGTTGACGCCGAGGAGGGGGGAGGAGGCGCCTCGGCTCCCCATGTGGAGTGACGTCACCCACTAATTATTATGAATGGGGGTGGGGTGTCCATGTGGAGGACGTCACCTGCTCATGAATATTAATTAGGGGGTTGGTCGATGTGGAGTGACGTCACGAGCGTTAAGGACAGACATTCCTGGGTGATGAGAGTAGATATATGGGCCTGCTTCGGCACAGGACCGTGTAGCGCAGTGGCAGGAGCCTGGCGCTGCTGTGTGGTGCCACAGCGACGGGGCCGCTCTGCCGAGCCAGGGAGCCGCCCGGCTTCCCCCACCGCACTGCCCCCCATCACCCGCCCCACATAAGCACACACCCGCACGCATCCCCCCCCCCCCCATAGAGCTGGAAGGGAAGGTTACCTGATCGACCGGTTTTTATCCGAGAGACCCTTATCGGGATTAATTCTCACGGTTTCCGGCGATCAGGGAATTGGATGACCTCCCCCGTGCTACGTGGTACCGCGGCGCTGCTGCCGGCCTTAATATGGTGTGGTCGCGGCGTGGGGCATTCGGCCACCGCGGTTGAGGCGGATTTCCCCCCCACACACACCCCCACGAGTCGACGGGGCAAGCAGGGGAGGCACGAGACAGCATGAATAGCGGGGTCACAGGGGCTGTTGCGCATAGTCATGGAGGGTTGGGATAATTGCGCTTGAGCGCGCAGGCCCCATTGTTAGGAAGGGTAAGGGAGTAATTAGGATGTACGCCACCAACGTCGCGCACTGATTAGCATATCAACAGCGCCCGGGAACCGCCGTGCGCGGGCTTGGGGTGCACGAGCCCATTGTTCAGCGCAGCATCCCCTTTGAGGTAGGGAGGATAAATAGAGGAGCGGAGAGGGGAAATCGCCCCTTCTCTCCAGGCCAGCGGACCAGCAGGAGTTCCAGCCAGCGACCCGGACGTCCGTGCGACGCATCGAGGTACGCTGTTAGCGCAGAGAGCAGCGAACCTCCGCGGGCACCAAACAGTGAGTGGGGAGGTGAAGTAGGGTATCGTAAGCCGATAAATAGGGAATAGGTACAGGTTTAGTGGAATAGGCCAGCCTCGTCGACTCACTGATTCAACATCAATTCGCAGGTGGCATATAATAAATCATTAATAGCGAAGCGTGGTCTCGCGTGATCTTGTCGTGCAGTGTGAGCGTGTGGGTGCGCTGTGTGCACAGTGGTTCGCCACGTGAGTGAGCGCTGCGCGGAGCTGAGCGCGCGGGTTGCGCGTGGGTACGCAGTGATTCTGTAGTGCTGCGGCTCGCCTCGGGGGAGCGCTGTGCAGAGCGGGGCGAGAGTGGGTGTCGCGTGTGTTCACTCCGTGTGTGATTACAGGTGCGCGAGTATAACGTGAGTTGAGTTGGATGTGCGCGGAGCGGCGTGTGTGTGGGCGTGCGTGCGTTCGCTCCGCGTGGGTTGCAGGCGCGCGATTAGGAAAGGGAAGTATCGTAGTAGAGAGGGGCAGAATACTAATCGGTAATTAACCATGCCCATTACGCGGACCCGCGGTGGAGGGGAATCCGCGGGCGACGGCTCCCACACCATAGGTGAGGAAACTTAGCAGCGGTTCGCTTAGCAGCGGGGGGCGATTGATGATGCTAGCCCGGCCGTTAACATTATCGAGGGAGGGATCTCGGGGGCTAGCGACCCCAACAAATTGGTGTCAGAAGTGGGATGGACCCCCGCGTTACCTCACGCTAAAATAAGACTAATATTTACGGCCGGGGGGCCCCTTCGTGGAAGGCATTCGCCCGCAATCTCTTAGGGGCCAAGGAAATTAATGGATGGACGGACGCGCAGGCAGTACGTCAACTTAATATGAATCTTGATGGGCGGGCAGCCGATTTTGCAGAAGCGTTACCCGCGAGCGCACAGACACAGCTAGAGGAGCTGATGCGCCGACTCGATCAGCGTTTTTGGCACGCGTGACGAGGAGGAAGCAAATCGGCCTTAGAGGCGCGCCGGCGCCAACCTGGCGAAGATCTTACGTGATTACGCCGAGGATGTGCGCGAGTTAACAAAGATCGCACGCCCGGGGTACGCAACTGATGTTATTGAGGAACTGGCCGCCGAGAAAATCCAGCGGTACCTGTCTCGCACGGCGTGGTGGCAGCCAGACATGAGCTGCCCACGTCTTCCCTTTAACGCCCTTGTCGAGCGCGCACGTAAGTGTGAAAGAATTCACAGCGAACGCGCGCAGCTCCGGGGGCTGCGGACGAGAGCGCGCCATTGCGAGCCTGCTCTCGGAAGACGAGGAGGAGGAACAGGAGCTCGCGCGAGGACGGTAAGGGGCCGGGACAGAGAGCCTCCAGTGTCCCGTGAGACAACCCCGGGATGGGTTGCCGGTATACAAACGGGTATAAGGATGTCTCCGGCCAGGTATTCCAGATAGACAACAAGGTAAACCAAGTAGGTGAGAGGGTAACCCAGGTACGCGAGGACGCAAATAAAAATATGAAGACCCTCCAGTCTGAGATGGGTGAACTACGCTCGACAGTAGGGGGACTAGCCGGGAGGGTGTCCCAATTAGAGTCCGATTTGGGACAACTGCGTACTGGGGGAGGGAGGAGGGAGCGGACAGGGGACCCGCTACGGAGCCGCCCCCCCTCCCCGGGCATGTTATATGTGCGATCGCCGAGGGCATCTAGTGAGAGACTGTCCTCAGGTCGCCCGAGCTAGAAAGAGCTAAGGTCAAACACTAAGGCCCCCCTAGAGAGGGGACCACCGGGGGGGCGAAATCGACGTAGCCCCGACACAAACAAGCT